>NC_056732.1:46568877-46721377 GCF_019279795.1 Protopterus annectens | reverse complement strand
CTCTTGGCAGCCTCCCTGACCAGTTTTCGTCTTGTCTTTTCATCAATTTTGGAGGGACATCCAGTTCTTTGCAATGTCACTGCTGTTTAATATTTTCTCCACTTTTTGATGACTGTCTTCACTGTGTTCCGTGGTATGTCCAATGCTGTAGAAATTTTTTGTACTCTTCTCCTGACTGATACCTTTCAACAATGAGATCACTTTGATACTTTGTAAGCTCTCTGCCAATCATGGCTTTTGCTGTAGCAGGCAACTGAGTAAATGTCAGGAAAATCCTACTAGAACAGCTGAATTTTATTTGGGGTTAATCAGAGTCTCCTTAATTGATGGCAGGTGTGTACCCAAGAAGACCGAATGCTGTAATTAAATAAAAAGTGCTTCAACAAAATATTAGTTTAACGGTGTGCACACTTACGCAACCAGCTTATTGTGCGTTTTTTTTTATTTTTTTATATTTTTTTCCCCTAACAGGTTTGTTTGTTTTTCAATTGAATTAGACTGGTTGTAGGTCACATTAAAGGTGGGAAAGTTTTGAAATGATTTATTGTGGTCTCACTTTTTTATATCACAAAAACCTGGCATTTTAACAGGGTTGTGTAAACTTTTTATATCCACTGTAACCATTTATTTGCGCTTTGCATTTCTATTTTCTGTTATTTGACATTTATATGGAGCAGCATCCAGACCAGCACATCTGAGACTGTATACGCCTGTCCCACCACCACCAGTAGATGTTACACCACTGCCAGCAATATCACAGTCATTGATGTCCCCATGTGCCACACCCACCTCCCTCACCCATAGCAGCACCATTGTCTTTCTTTAGTGTGTCTGATGCCCTCTTTTCCATTGTGTTCTACATCCCCAATTATCTCACCACTTTTCCCAGTCTCTTCTGTGTTATATGTTTGTTTGTGCACCTCTTCTACCTACTTTAAACCTCGTACCATCATCTTCTTCCCCTTACTACCTTCTGCAACTTACCTTTTTATCTTCTCTTTAGATATATAGCTATCTAAATCTAGATCTAGATATATAGATATAGACATAGATAGATAAGGAGATAATCTATATATCTATATCTGTATATCTATATATATCTATATTTATCTAATATATATATATATATATATATATATATATATATATATATATATATGCATATTTTTTTAAATTAGCAAGAACAGTTTTAAAAAAATTAGCAGTGGTGCAGTGGTTAATGTTGTCACCTCACAGCAAGAGGTTATCCAGTTCAATTCTCGGCTAGGGATGCCTTCTGTGTGGAATCTACATGTCCTCCCTGCGTTTGTGTGGGTTTCTTCTGGGTACTCCTTTTTCCTCCCACATTCCAAAGGCATGTGTCTGGATTGTTTCTCCCTGGGCCTCTGTTGAAAATAGGCTCTGTCCTAGTCAGACTTTCCTGTGTGTAGATCAATGTGTGTGTATATACCTTTAAGAAGCTATCCAAGGGCTTTCACAAGTGTATAAATACTGAGCACATGCGAGCCTGACTGCCATTTTGCAGTAAGCTGTTGAGATGTAAGCATGTATGTATGTGTGTAAGGTCTGTCTGTTAACCAGTTTGTTTGTATTTTATGATGCTGCTATCCATCCTGATGTGTTTCTAAGTATTAAAGAATCTAAACAAAATACCCCGCCTGCCTGTCATCTATGTGTGAGAGAGAGATGAGTGACATGGTGTCAGAAGCAGCATGTCTAAACAGCATGATGTTAGACGCGACATGGCACAAATGGCTTAAGGCACTTGCTTGGAACTGGCGGAATATACAGGCATGAATCATCTGTATAATGCACATATTTCGCAAAACAGCTCAGAAACAAATTTCAGGTATTAAAACTTGCTCACCACTCTTTTTTATTCATAAAATATGAAACAAGGTGTACAGAACTTTCTAAATGATATTCCCTAAAACTGATATGTACGATATTGAAAAAATATTCAAATTACTATGGAAAATGTTAGAAATAAAGTCCAAATTGCATAAAACGATTAAAATAAAGGGAAATGACCGCATTTTCACAAAGCATGTATTTTTCGTATTAAGCAAAGATATCCGAGTTATCAGAAGTGTATAAAGTGTTTGCATGTTTGTGCAGTGTTACAGTAACTTTATTTTCTGTGCTCAGAGCTATCCAGACCTTGCTGTGGTAGTGGGCAGTCCTACTGCTTACCAGTGGGAGTGGTGAGCATTGTACTGCCTATCTAACGCTAGAGGAGTGGTTTCCAGCTCTGAAATTGTAATTTTATTAGCCTTTTTGGGCCGATTTCTATCCCTTTCAACTTTCTGGCTTAAAAACGCGTGTGTTTGCGCATTTTTCACATCATGCAGCACTGCGGGGCTACGGTTAAACTATTCCAGGTGCCAGAAAGTCTGCTCTTCAAATTTTCCCTTAGAACTAGCTGGTTTCTCAGTAGTAGCACTAAAATATGAACCCCTGTGACTAGCACTTGCTCTAGAACCTGCTGGGAAGCACTAGGAAGCCTGAAACTGATACAAGCAATCAACTCTCCTTGTCAATAAGGAGAAATTAATCGTAGGCACTAAACACCCTATAGTTGCAAAGTACCTTGCAAAGGTAAGGGAAAACAGCTCTTGTACTTTACAAAAAAGCACCTAAACAGGCATATCCAAGGGTCAGCTTCCAGTGATTTCTCCTGTCCACCTGGTGAATCTGGGCATACTGGGGCAATGCAGCAACTGCCTCATGTATACAGACAACCTTCTCCTCCTACCACCCAACACTACAGCCTGCGAGAGATGCACTTACATAGCCAAACTGGAAGCAAAGCTCTCTCCAGCCAAGATTGTGCTAGACAGTCAAGAGGAGAAGGTTAACACCTGCACTACACCTCAAGCAACACATAGCCCTTCAAAACCCGCACCACCAACACCCCCACATAGCAACACTAAACCCACATATGCGGAGGCCCTTAACATTAACCTGCCCAAGCAACAAGGACCTCCAAAGCTGAAACGCAAATAAACACCAGTCACAACCAAAATGACACATAGCTCACAACAACAGTTTGCCACCCAACAACAGCCCCTAAGGCAAGACAATGTCCCCAACACTTTAATCATAGGTGACTCTATAGTCAGGCACACTGATGTCCCACTCACCAGGCTGAACAAGGAGAAAATTACAGTCGGCTGCCTGTCGGGTGCCAGGATCCGCCACATAACACATGCACTCAAGTCACTCCACAACAAGTACAAATACGACTCTGTCATTGTCCATGTTGGAGTGAATGACTTGAGACGTACCTCCCTGGACTACATGGAAAGAGACATGGAAGAGATCTCAGATCATTTGGCCCAGGCAGGTATGACCCTAGTCCTGAGTAGCATCCTGCATTTGCCCAGAATGATACCACAGTATAAGGACATAATGATTGACTTCAACAATTGGCTAAGCTTCTGGTGTCATTCAAAGGGGATCCAGTATCTGTCTGCCTGGGAGGACATGATCGACAAACCACGATGCTTTGCCAGAGATGGTCTGCACCTGTGACATCTGGGATTCAGGTTACTGGCTAAAGCTCTTGCCACCCCTATAGTACCTTTTTAGGCAAGGTTCAAAGGAGAAAACCACCACTGTAACAGATATAAGCATGCAAAATCTGAAGGTAATGCTACTCAATGCTAGAAGTCTAAACCTCAAAATGCACTCTCTCAAGGCACTCCTAAAAATGGAGAACATCGACATCTGTGCAGTAACTGACACCTGGTTCAAGGCTCCAGAGAGCATCCCTGCAATACCAGGCTACAACTCTTACCACACTTTTCGGCCACCAAACCAAGACCAAAACACTAAAGGTGGAGGAGTGTCTATATTCACCAAGGATATTCACACCTCCAGGCTAGTTGCCCAACACAATGCATCTGAAATTCTCCAGGTGCAACTAACACTAGGTAAGACTTCAATCCAAATTGTAGCTTGCTACAGATCCCTCACCATGCCCAAAGATTCTCACTACACCTTTCTAAACATACTGGAAAATATTAAGATACAACCAACCACCCTAATACTGGGTGATTTCAACTACCGTGCCATTAACTGGAAAAACTACTCAGGTACCAACACCTTTTCCCAATGGTTCTTGGAATTCATAAATTCCAATGCCCTGGATCAACTAATCCATTGTCCCACCAGAGGCCTCAATATCTAGACCTGGTAATTACCAACATGGGAGATAGATGGTCACCCCCTCATTGGTCAGGTCTGACCATAAGCAAATCACCCTTGACATCCACATCCCACCTCCACCCTTCCCCCAGTAAGGAAACCTCTGTAAAAAACTTCTCCAAAGCCAACTTCATGCTACTCAAGTCAGAAGTGACAGACTTCATGACACCCATGCAGATGGGATCTGAAAGTTCAACTGCTGAATCCTATACTAAGGCACTGTACAAGCACATCCACTCGTGCATGAATCTTTCCATCCCAAATAGAACCAAGACACTCTCCTCCAAAAAAAGAAAGCTAATCTGGTGGTCCCCTGCCATAAACAAACTATACAACAGAAGGAAGAAACTGTTGCAGAAAAGAGGAAAATCCCAGGATGCAAAAAACTTCCTTACCAGCCACAGTAAGAAGCTGTGATCCCTCATAAAATCCTCCAAAGCTAGTTACGAAAATAAAATTGCCAAAGATTCAGAAGACAACCACAAGGCATTCTATAGTTATGTCAAGAATCTAAATGGCAATACTTAGATCTCCTCTGAGCTACAACAGAATGGCAATAAATATACTTATCCCAAGGATATTGCCAATATCCTGGCAGATTGATTTAGTCCCAACTTCACCCCCTCTCACCCCCTAAAGGGCCCATCTCAATACCAAAAGATTGCTTAATTCTGGTAATCACTGCCACACAGGTAGAAACTACACTCTCCAAACCTAAGAATACAGCATCCATGGGACCAGATGACATCCCGGGTTGTGTACTACATGAACTACAAAATGAACTGGCACCTCACCTAAGTGTTATGTTTAATCATAGCCTCACCTCAGGCTTCGTGCCCACTGAGTGGCGCACAGCTACAGTTATCCCACTCCACAAGGGGGGATCCACCTTGGATCCTGGGAACTACCGTCCCATCAGTCTGATGAGCCTGATCTGCAAGGGCATGGAACATATTATCATGGAACTTATAAACAAAGACATTGGCGACCTTCAAACACTGGACCCCACCCAGTTTGGGTTCGTGAAGGACCGATCTTATCTCCTGAACCTGAGGGACATCTTTGAATCAGTCTCCAGAGCTGTGGACGAGGGTAAGGCGGTCCACACAGCCTATCTGGACCTCGCCAAGGCCTTCTACACCATCCCCCACTCTGGAATCATAGATAAACTTACTAAGCTGGGCATAAATCCCTATGTCACACAATGGGTTGCCAACTGGCTTACTGACAGAACCCAGACTGTAAAAGTAGCCGACTCCAAATCCAGCTCCAGACAAGTGACAAGTGGAGTACCTCAGGGTTCAGTCCTGGGACCACTCTTATTTGGCATCTACCTCTCTGAAGTACAGACCAACACTAAGGGACTCTGGCCAACAAAGTTTGCAGATGACTGCAAACTGGGAGCCATTATTGAATCCCCAAATGATGTAGATATTCTACAAAAGGGCCTAACAGAAACAGATGCTTGGTGCCAGAGCCATGGGCTCAAGCTTAATGCCAATAAATGTATAGTTGTCCCCTTTGGGAAAAACATGTACCCATGAATAACCACATAGGTGGCAGTACACTAAACACCGAAAGTGTGATAAAAGACTTAGGGACACAGGTGGACAGTGGTCTCACCTTCGATAACCACATCACCACAATAGTCATTAAATCCTTCTATGTGGCACACCTCATCACTAAGGGCTTTTCATCCAGAAAAAAGGAGATCATTGTCCCACTGTACTCATCCCTCATTAGACCCATTATAGAGTACAACACCCCATTTGGCATGTACCTCACAAGACATCTGCAACAGCTGGAAAGGCTGCAGAAATACCTCACTAAAAGAATCACAGGTCTAAAACAGATGGCCTATGCTGACCGTCTAAAAAACTCCAGCTATACTCTGTAGTATATCTTCTACTCAGAGGCGATCTTTGCTTAACATACAAGGCCATGTCAAACCCTGAGCTGTTGGACATGCTACACTTAAAGAAATCTCAATCCCTGAGAGCCACATGCTCCAGGGATCTAAACCTTGTCATCACAATGAACAAAATATGCTGGAGGGATAGGTTCCTGACCCAGGGACTCCCCATACTCTGGAATAGACTGCCCATACATGTCAAGCTGAGCGCCACCTTGGCCCTCTTCAAAAGGAACCTTGACGATTGGATGGGAGATAGGAAATTCTCCCCAGGGATCATGTCAGTCGCCCTGCTAGACAGGGGTCTAGGGAAGTAAATATTGTGGGAAGAAATATCCAGGGAATTGTTATGGCTAGGCTTGTCTAGGCCCTAGGGCCGATAGCCTAGTACCAACCTATGAACCTATGAACATTATTTTCATAGAGTACAGCCATTTCAGAGCATATTTCACAAACTACAGTATTTCGAAGAGTTTATTGTGCATTTGAATATTACACGTTCACAGAACAGTTTGTTCATACACAACTGCAAGAGCCATATTTTCAGTGTGTTTGTACATACTTTGTGGGCATGGTAAACAGATTTTGAAAACCCAATGCACTTGTGTTTGACAGTAATATTGCTGAGAACTGGAAAGTGTTTGAGCAAGAATATCATGGAGAACCAGGTCACTCGTATTTCTAGACTATGTACGGAAGAACATGATTTTGATCAAGAATGTTGCCATCTTTATCAGCATTTGCAAGATAGAGGTTATCGAGATATAGATCTTGGGGCGAGAATGAAGACTGGAATAGTAAGAGGCTCCAAAGGACGTCCATATTTTCCCAAGCAGAAATGTGGTGAGGTCAATGAAGCCATTAATTATGAATCTCAGCGAATAAACTGTCTTCTTACTTACAGTACTGATGACAAAGGGATGTGTGAAATAGTAGAGATGTTGTCCTGTCCTAACTGAGGATGATCAGATTAAGGATATAGTAGGTGAACAGCCTAGGTTTGTGTTCAAGAACAAGAAGAACATCAAAAGGTTACTTTGTAATAAAGATGGTCTCCCTAAAAAGAAAAGTGTCCTACACCATGGCACCCACAGATGCAGAAGGTGTAAAGCTTGTCCTTTTATTGACGTTAAAAAAAACCTTTATATATCCGATAACAGCAAAAGAATTTACTGTAAAAGCAGTAGCCACCTGCAATACCAAACATCTGGTTTACTTAGTAACTTGTAGGAAATGCCCAGGTTTATATATAGGCAAAACGGCTCAGAAGTTTAAAGAAAGGTTACTACGACATCTAAGAGACATCAGACATAAAGCACAATGAATGTGTTAGCAAACCATATTGTGCATAATCCCAACCATGCATTTATATTTAAAGCTTTGGAAACTATATCAACCAATCTCAGAGGTGGAGATATACAAAACCTCACAGAAATTTGTGAAATAGGGTGGATTACAAATCTGCAAGCCCACTGACCACCAGGTCTTAATATTATGATCCCATTGAAACCAGTTTTAAAGAATAGATGCTAATCTGTTAATTGAACTGATATCATTTCTTTAAACTAAGTTGTAAATAAGTATGTGAGAACTTAGGTATGACATGTGAGTTATGGGGACCTGTGCTCCTCTCTGATTGAATAGAGTTTTATATTCAGGAGGGCATAGAGATGGGATGCAATTTCAACACTAATCCAATATTAGTTGGTTTGCTTATATTGGTTTATTTTTATCCCCACACAGTTTTGATATTGTAATTGTTTGGACTGTCCATGCAAGTCAATACATTTTGCCCCCTCCCTCCCCCTACTCCCTTTCATCCTTTTCACTAAGGGATTCCGCCCTCGTACTCTGAGGGGTGGAACTAATTAGTATCCTCTCATCAACAGGACATATATGGGACTTTTAGTGTCCGATGGGTTGTGTTTCTATTACTTACATCCTCCGGCTGTGATCGGAAGATGGCGCTTGGTAATAATAAACAATAAAAATAAATAATAAAATATGATAGTTGTATCCTGTAAAGGCAAGATAACTCATAATTACCATAAGGACAGTCCTTATAATGGCCGTACTTCCTTATTGAAGTACACGGTAAACTTGGGGGTATAATAGGAATTACCCTAAGCGTGTTCTTATTCATTCATTTTTTTTCTGCCAATATCTTGAATGTTTTATATTTTCTGTTGAACCAAAAGATTATATGCAGAAAACCAGGATGAGAATGTTTTTGTAAGGCTTTTGTTCCTCGTATGAAGCAATGAAGAAACTTTGCTTAATGTGTTTTTTTTTTCTCTTGTTCGCTAGGAAGTTTTTGCTAATAGATGGCAATATATAGAAGAAGCATAGATGAACAGGATTAATAAAAATAAAAATATTAAAACTAAGTTAAAAAAGTGCTAAAACCACTTCATTAGGTTAACATTGTTGCTTTTTACAGCAGGTTAGTAATGGAAAAGCTTTTATGAGCAATGAAGAAATGGCAGTGTTTACAAGATTGGCTGAAGGCTTGGTAACAACACTCTAATAGGCTGCCCAGGTGATTGGAAGGAAACAATACTTAAAGAATTTGATTGGTACTTATACACTATAGGGTGTTCACCTTCTCTGACTGCAGAGATGCAAAGAACAGAGAGTGTACATACCTGATTGAGGACGCTACAGCATCATCAGCAAAGGATTTTGATTGCAAGCTAGATCCTGTGCAGAGTTTGTTTCTGACCAAGGACTAAGAGTTAAGAGGTGCACTGCTGACAGAATAAAAAATATTTTTAAGCCACTGGATTGGCTGCAACACAATATATATGTTTTTACCCAGTACTTGTTGTTTATGATCTGAAGAAGGCTTATGAAGCCGAAAGCTCTTATCTCAGCTGGGAATTTTGTGTGTTTTTATCACTTTTATTGTTTTTTTTTTTCAAATAAAGAGTGTTTTTATCGGTTTAGTATCAAAATGTTGAAGTTCAGGTCAGCGAATGTGGAAAGTCGAGCTTGAGTTTGTCGACTTCCGAGTTGCCAACCTTTAGGATATCGAGCTGACATACCACCAAATGCAAATGTGCATTCACTGATATGAACTCGATGTTCTGAGTACAGTCGAAGTTCAGTGTGGATAGGGCAATGTATCTCTTTCCTCACTGTAGTGCGATCTCAGAATTAGAAGATTTAATTTGCAAGGGGTGTGGGGGGCACACACAGGGTGGTGCATGGGGGCTTGGCCCCCTGCTAAAACATTAATGACAGTGTAGGTGTTTAATATACATTTGAATCTACACTGCCATTATGTTTGAATTTTGATATTAATGTCAAATCTGTTGATGTCGATCAACAGTGTCGACCTTGTAACTCATTATTATGCATGCAGGATGACGTCAGTTTCAAAATATCAACTGTTCATGTATATGAACGCCAATATTTTGATAGTAAACTGTTTTTATTACTGTTGACACAGTTCAAGGTCTTGGTGGCGTATCTTGAAGATTTTCCTACTTCTTTTATTAAAAGGGAACATTTTAAGAAAAGAGTTGATCAATTAGAGAGCTGCAACCCTTCTCTTTATGTGGATGGTGTGTCAGTACTTCATGAAACGGTCAGTGCAGTAGATTTAACGGCAAATAATGAAGTATTTTGTACTGTTCGGATAAATGGCAAACCCATAAAGCTCAAAGTTGACACAGGTTCCAAATGTAATGTTATGTCAGCAGAAACATTTGCTAGAGTGTGTCATGGTGAAAGGCTTAATTTGGCAAGGTGTGCGAAGTCTGTTGCTTATGGAAGTGAGGAAATTCAAACCGAAGGTTCAGTAGTGCTTTCAAGTTAGTCTGTTGGAAGAAGCTATGACTTATAATTTTATGTGGTCAAGAGGCACATCCAGTCATTATTAGGGCTCAGAGACCATTTGAAAATGGGACTGCTTTCATTTAATTAAGAAGTCCATCATGTTAGCTTAAAAGACCACTACTCTAATTTTGCCCAGTACAATTTTTCCACCTATAATGACCTTTTTGAAGGCAAATCAGGCAAACTTCAAGTTGTATACTCCATAAAGTTAGACCCAGAATTCAGCCCAGTTATTAGGCCAGCACAAAAAGTTCCAATAGCCATGCAGGACAGAGTCAAAGCCAAACTAGATAATATGGTGTGACAATGTGTGAGTTGTCTGATTGCAGCTTCAACTGAATGGATATCTTCCATGGTGGTAGCTCATTAGAAAAGCTCAGATGACATCAAAATATGTATTGACCCATGAGATTTGAACAAAGTGCTAAAAAGACCCCATCCAATGCACACAGTTGAAGAAGTTGCAGCTCTGATCCCAAATGCCGCATTTTTTTTTGTCTTAGATGCAGAGAGTTCATTTTGGCAAATTCATCTCAACAAGAAATCATCATTGCTCACTACGTTCAGTACACCGTTTGGCAGGAACAGATTTCTGAGAATGCTGTTTGGGATAAATTCTGTAAGTAAAGTCTTTCAACGTGCAATGGAGCAACTTTTTTCTGGGTATCCTTGTGCTATTATAGTAGGAGGTCGTGGTGAAGTGGAGCATGACAGAAACCTCAGAAAAGTTCTAGAAAGGGCATCTCAACTGAATCTTAAGCTCAATCCACAGAAATGCAAATTCAGACTACAAGAAGTTACTTATGTTGGTCATTTATTTACCAGTACAGGCTTATGACCAGACCCTTCAAAACAGCCATTCTCGAGATGCCAGCTCCAGACAATGTTCAAGGCCTGCAACATTTTCTTGGCTTGGTCAGCTACCTAGGCAAGTTCATTCCAGGCTTGAACCACTATCTGCACCGCTCAGAGAGCTGACACATAAAGATGTATTCTGGTCTTGGTTAGAGTAACACCAAAGAACATTTGAAGTCCTGAAACACTGAATTGCTAGTTGACTAACTCTCAGATACTATGATGTTCACAAGCCAGTTACACTTTCATGTGATACTTCAAAATTTGGTCTTGGTGCAGTCATTCTACAAGAGGATCAACCTGTAGCCTGTGCATCAAGAACTCTTACCCAAACTGAGATGCAGTATGTCCAGATCGAGGAAGAGCTTTTGGCAACTGTGTCTGCATGTTCAAAGTACCATGATAATGTTTATGGTAGACCTATCCAGATCAAAACAGATCACCAACCTCTAGTAACTAGCTTGAGAAAGCCTATGCATTCAACTCCAGCCAGACTGTAACCCATGATGCTGGGATTGCAAAAGTATAATTTCAATATTGCCTACAAGAAGGGTAAAGTTCTTTATCTTGCTGATTCATTATCCAGATGACCCAGAAGCACCACAGAACTGCATGAGAATGAGAACATTGATTTTGAAGTCATGGAAATGAGAAATCTTTCTTCCACACATTTTGATGAGTTGAGAGATCACACAACCACAGATCCAGTTTTACAAAGGGTCACCCAATTTATCAATCAAGGATGGCCGTCAAAACAATCTAGTTTACCTTAAGAAGTGCAATGTTATTTTCCATACAGAGATGAGATTTTGTCTGACAATGGTATCATTATGAAAGGTCCAAAAGTAATTGTTCCAAAATCCTTGCAACCAGAGTACATTACTATCTTGCATCATGGTCACCCAGGAACTGACTCTACTAAAAGAAGGATGAGAGGACTAGTATTTTGGCCTTCTATGTCACAAGACATTGAAAGAACACTTTCATCTTGTCCAGTATGTAATAGTACAAAACCACATCAACAGAAGGAACCACTTCAGCTAAACCAGATTCCCAGACTACCATGTACGAGTCTGCACAAAGCTATTTCTGACAATGGCACACCATGTACAAGCCAACAGTTCAAAAGATTTGCTCAAGAATGGGACTTTAGTCATGTCACAAGTAGTCCAGAGTACCCACAGTCAAATGGTTTGGCAGAACGTGCAGTTCAAAATGCAAAACAGTTACTAGAGAAGTCAAAACGAGACAACAGTGATGTTTTCCTAGATCTCGTGATAAACATTTTGGTTCACCTGCTCAGAAACGTCTGTCGAGACAAAACAAAACCACATTACCAATCAGTAGTCAATTGTTAGTTCCACGTGTCAAGAACAACAGGTCAATGAATGTCAATCTGCTGAAGAAACGCCTAACGCAGAAGTCCTACTATGAGAATACCAGCAAACTGCTCAATCCATTACAAGAAGGAGAAGTGGTTGGGATGCAAATGTCCAGAGGTTATGATTGGATTGGTGTCATGAAGAATATTTGCCAAGAGCTGAGATCATACATTGTGGACATCCAGAGGTTATGACTAGATTGGTGTCATGAAGAATATTTGCCCAGAGCTGAGATCATACATTGTGGAGTCACAAGGAACAGAATTTAGGCGGAATTGGAAGCATTTGAGACCAATGTCTGAGCCTATGCCACAGTACATAGCCTGTGAGAAAGACTCTATCTCAGAGGGAGTTGTCTGGTGTTCCAATTCCTGAGGAAATTCCAGAGGACATTCCTGTTCCTGTGATGAATCCAGACGTTCCTGATTTGAGCTGTTCACTGAAGACTGTCCCTGTTGTTAAATTTGGTCCGGATTGCTATGTTACAAAATTTGGTCGCAACTCTAAACCCTGTAACAGATATGAAGCAACTTGGACATGAACATTGTGTTTTGGTTCTAATGTCTATATTAATACATTTCTAACTCTAGTATTGTTTTTACAAAGGGCAATCTTTTTAAGAGGGAGGATGTAGATCAATGTGTGTATGTACCTTTAAGAAGCTTTCCAAGGGCTTGCACAAGTGTATAAATACTGAGCACGTGCAAGTCTGACTGCCATTTTGTAGTAAGCTGCTGAGATGTAAGCCTGTATGTATATAAGGTTTGTCTGTTAACCAGTTTGTTTGTATTTTATGATGTTGCTATCCATCCTGATGTGTTTCTATGTATTAAAGCATCTAAACGAAATACCCCACCTGCTTCTCATTTATGCGAGAGGGAGAGACAGAGACGAGTGACACTGGTCAAAAAATGTTAAATAAATACATAAATATATATATATATATATATATATATATATAGAGAGAGAGAGGGGGGGGGGAGACATCTCATGAAGTCAAAACGTAGATCAGCACATAAGCCCCATGGCCCTTTAAGACTGCTATATGACTTATTTTTCTTGCCACCACCGAGTGTGTGACATCAGGCAGAGTACCACTGAGGCAGGTGCACAAAGGATGAGTATAATAGGTTCATAGGTTCATAGGACGATACTAGGCTATTGGCGCAGAGGCCCTTATAAGCCTAGCCAAGAATTTGGCCCATGTTCCCTCAAAGTCAGCACCTGTTTCCCCAGTCCAGCAGGGACACAGGTGGGATCCCATGGGTGTATTTTCTGTTTCCCATCCAGTCGTCCAGGTTCCTCTTAAAGAGGGCAAGAGAGGAACTCTTTTTGACATGGAGAGGAAGTCTATTCAACAGATGGAGAGTCTTGGGGGCACAAATCTATCCCACCAACAAGTTCTATTAATGTCACAGACCGAGTTAAGGCCTTGCATGTGGGTTGCGCGAGTGGTGTTTGACTTACTGATATGCAGCAACTCCATCATGGCTGGGTCTGGGATGACCTTGTATGCCAGACACAGGTTACCTCTGAGCAGTCTGTATGAGACTGAGTAGAGAGACAGGGCTTTTAGCCTATCTATATAGGATAGGTGTTTGAGACCCTGGTCAGGAACTTTTGTGGTCTCTCCAGCTGCTACATGTGTTTGGCAAGTTACATGCCAAAGGAGGCATTGTACTCGGAAATGGGTCTAATAAGGGAGGAATACAGGGATGCTATGACCTCCTTGTTCCTGGATGAAATACCCTTATTTATGAGGTGGGCCATGTAGAAAGCCTTACGTACAACAGAGGCAACGTGGTGGTCCAAAGTCAAGTTGCTATCAACGTGGGTGGCCAAGTCCAACACGATGATTGCATGCTTAGTACATTGTTATTAATGTGATAATTAGTGGGGATGCCATTTTCCCCAAAGGGGATAATGATACATTTCTTGGCATTCAGTATGAGACCATGCTTCTGGCACCAGTCATTAGTTTGGGTAATGTCCTCTTGGAGGAAGTTCACATCAGTAGGGAAGTTTAATACAGTGCCCTGCTTGCAGTCATCTGCAAACTTGGTCAGCCACAGACCACTGGTTCTGGCTTGCCTCAGTCAAATATATTCCAAACAGTAGAGGCCCCAAGACCAATCCTTGGCTTACACCGGTCATTATGGGTGTACAGATAGAAGAAGTAAAATAAAGAATAAGAAGTTTAAAGGTACAGGATATGAAATGGGATTAAATAACAGCCAGAGAGATTGAAACAAAGTTAAGAAAAGCCTCTAATTAGAGACCCCCATGCCCAGATGCAGTACCTAACTTCTAGCTAAAAGTATTAACATCTTTGCATGAAGATTTAGCCATGAGTAAGAACTATTTATGTACACACTCCGAACAGACATCAGCCTGGCTAATAACAGGAAAAACAATGCTCCTACTTGAGTGAACCTGCAAGCTACCCTAAAACCTATAGACCAATAACTTGCCTTCCAACAACGTATAAACTATACACCAGAATTGATGCTGACAGAGATTATAGTCATATAGAAGAAAAATCAATTATGGCAATAGAACAAAAGGGTAATAAGAGAAAGTCATATGAAACAAAGGATCATTTGTTGTTAAATAAAGTCATAGTGGAAAACTGTAAAAAGAATCTAAGTATGGCATGGATAGACTACAATAAAGTATTTGACAGTATCCCACATTCATGGATAAAAGAGTGCTTAAAAATGTATAAGATACACCCTGCACTGATAAACTACATCACAGCGACCATGAAACAGTGGCAAACCACTCTGCAGTTAAGCCATGATAACGGAAAAATGATTATTTCAGGGATAAAAATTCATAGGTTCATAGGTTGGTACTAGGCTATCGGCCCTAGGGCCTATGCAAGCCTAGCCATAACAATTCCCTGGATATTTCTTCCCACAATATTTACTTCTCTGGACCCCTGTCTAGCAGGCGACTGACATGATCCCTGGGGTAAATTTCCTATCTCCCATCCAGTCATCAGGGTTCCTTTTGAAGAGGGCCAATGAGGCACTCTGCTTGATATGTATGGGCAGTCTATTCCAGATTATGGGGAGTCTCTGGGTCAGGAACCTATCCCTCCAGCATGTTTTGTTCATCATGATGACAAGGTTTAGATCCCTGGAGCGTGTGGCTCTGAGGGATTGGGATTTCTTTAAGTGGAGCATGTCCAGCAGCTCAGGGTTTGACATGGCCTTGTATGTTAAGCAAAGATCACCTCTGAGTAGACGATATGCCACAGAGTATAGCTGGAGTTTTTTTAGATGGTCAGCATATGGCATCTGCTTTAGGCCTATGATTCTTTTAGTGAGGTATTTCTGTGGCCTTTCCAGCTGTTGCAGATGTCTTGTGAGGTACATACCAAATGAGGCATTATACTCTATAATGGGTCTAATGAGGGATGTGTACAGTGGGGCAATTACCTCCTTTTTTCTGGATGAAAAGCCCTTAGTGATGAGGTATGCCACATAGATGGATTTCCTGACTGTTGTGGTGATGTGGTTATCGAATGTGAGACCACTGTCCACCTGTGTCCCTAAGTCTCTCATCACACTTTCAATGTTTAGTGTCCTGCCACCTATGTGATAATTCATGGGTACATGTTTTTTTCAAAGGGGATAACTATGCATTTCTTGGCATTAAGCTTGAGCCCATGGCTCTGGCACCAAGCATCTGTTTCTGTAAGGCCCTTTTGTAGAATATCCACATCATTTGGGGATTCAATAATGGGTCCCAGTTTGCAGTCATCTGCAAACTTTGTTAGCCAGAGTCCCTTAGTGTTGGCCTGTACTTCAGAGAAGTAGATGCCAAACAAGAGTGGTCCCAGGACTGAACCCTGAGGTACTCCACTTGTCACTTGTCTGGAGCTGGATTTGGAGTCAGCTACTTTTACAGTCTGGGTTCTGTCAGTAAGCTAGTTGGCAACCCATCGAGTGACATAGGGATTTATGCCCAGCTTAGCAAGTTTATCTATGATTCCAGAGTAGGGGATGGTGTCGAAGGCCTTGGCAAGGTCCAGATAGGCTGTGTGGACCACCTTACCCTCGTCCACAGCTCTGGAGACTGATTCGAAGAAGACAATCAGATTCAGGAGACAAGATCGGCTCTTCACAAACCCAAACTGGGTGGGGTCCAGTGTTTGAAGATTGCCAATGTCTTTGTTTATAAGTTCCATGATAATGCGTTCCATGCCCTTGCAGATAAGGCTTGTCAGACTGATGAGATGGTAGTTCCCGGGATCCAAGGTGGATCATCCCTTGTGGAGCGGGATAACTGTAGCTGTGCACCACTCAGTGGGCACGAAGCCTGAGGTGAGGCTATGATTAAACATGACACTTAGGTGAGGTGCCAGTTCATTTTGTAGTTCATGTAGTGCACAGCCTGGGATGTCATCTGGTTCCATGGATGCTGTATTCTTAGCTTTGGAGAGTGCTGTTTCTACCTGTGTGGCCGTGATTATCGGAATTTGGCAATCTTTTGGTATTGAGATTGGGGATATTCCAGGGTGACTCTGTCTCCGCTGCTCTTTTGTCTTGCCCTTAACCCATTAAGCTGCCTGCTTAACAGATTAGGTCATGTCTATAATTTGGCTCCCAGAAAGCAACAAAGTGTAAAGACTTCTCATCTTCTCTTTGTAGATGACTTAAAACTGTATATCTCATCAGATGAGGGACTGAAAGCACAACTGCAAGTAGTCAAAACTTTTTCAGATGACATAAGAATGTCATTTGGTCTTGATAAATGTGCAAAAGCAACCTTTAAAGCAGGAAAACCGCAGCACCAAAAAAACATTGGTTTGGAAAAGAATGTGATATAAAAGAACTTGAGCAAGAGGGAGTGTATAAATATTTGGGAATTGATGAAGGATCATCAATAAAACATGAACAAATGCAAATAAAGTTTACTAAGGAATATTTTATAAGACAATACTGAAAACAGCAATAGCATCTAGGAACAAAGTCCAGATTGTAAACCAGTTTGCTTTTCCTGTCCTAACTTACAGTTTTGAAGTGAGTGACTGGCCTCAAAATGTGTTAGACAGGAAAACAAGAAGGATGCTTCATGCTCATCAAATGATTTATAAAAATCAGGCCATGACAAGATTATATATTCCCCATTTCAAAGGAGGTATGAGCCTCCTTGAAATTGATTACATGTATAGATATGCTATTGTGGGACTGCATACATATCTGCTGACCTCACAAGACCCAAACATAGTGAAAGTTTTGAAACAAGAGGAGAATTAATCTAAGATGACTTTCCTTCTTAGTCTAGCAGAAGCATATCGGCATCAAGTGGGAATGGAAATCAAACCAGAAGTAGATAGAAATCAGGCAGCAACTGTATGTGCCAAAAAACAAAAGAAAGAATATAAGGTGAAGGATCAGATATGAAGGCAAGAAATATGGAAAATGCATAAATATAGCTGCAAGTATAGAAAACTCCTTGAACAACCTCATATTGATCAGGACTGAATGCAGGAATGGTTCAGGAGTGGCAAATTCAAACCACAAGATGAAGGGTTAATATTAGCGGCCCAAGATAGTAGACTACGTACATGTTGGTTTACAAAGTCTACCGAATGTGGGAGAAACAGACAAATGTAGGTTTTGTAAAACAGAATTGGAAACAGTTGCACACCTCATTGCTAGTTGTGACATACTAATGGCAGAAGGACTTCAGTACATGCTACAGAGGACTCGGGATAGTGATGAGAATGTTGCCCTTGAAGCTTGCGAATTCTGGTTGACCTTGGCTGAACAACCTATCTGTAAGGAAGTCTTGACAGCACATTTACTCCAGTAAGTAAAGATAATTCAGATGTTTACTGCAGTACCTCAAATATTTAGTTTCTAGGCCGTACTTTGTTTCAAGTTTGTAGAAATTGAAAAAATGTTAGTTTCTTAATTTCATGACTTTTTATGCATTGCTTTAAAATTTGACTTTTCTGGAAGAGTGGTTTCCTTTGGGGAAAGTAGACAATGACTCTGGCTGTTGGCCTTGTTTGCGTGACCATTGTAAGGTGAAGGTGCACTATTTTCCTCCATTTATTGGGTGTAATAAAGCTGAGATGTTATGAAGTGTTTTTAACTTCTCAAGTTATCACTTAAGACAGAAGGAGGTTTAACATGTCCAGTTACAAACCATACATATTGCCTATGTTTTATACAGCTATCTAACAAAACATGTCTCTTGGCTTATCCTGGTTAGGAGTCGCCACAGTGGATCACTGGTCTGCTCATGATTGGTAGTGGAGTTTTATAGTGTAGTGTGTCCAAACCAACACCCAACCTTCAGAGAAGGCACACCTCCCCCCTACGTGTATGTCTTTGAAGTTCAACTGACCATGGGGAGGACATGCAGACTCCGCACAGAAGACATTTCAGCCAATAATCGAATCTAAGAAACTCTTGCTGTGAGATGACAATGCTAACAGCTGCACCACTGCAGCCTACTTCAATCCAGCATAAATTGCTCAATTCCTGCCCTAAACATCCATCCTACAAAGTATTTAGCATTATTCCTAAACTTTCTATTCTCTCTAATTTGCTCCTACCCCTTTCTAAAGATTTCATTTCTGTTTCTTTTCTCTGTAAAGTATTCACTACTTCAAATACAGTAACTTCCATTTTCTAGCGATTTGCTTTTTGGCAATCACTAGAATTAAACTTTTAAGGTCATACTGTCTAGGGAAATCGTATCCTGTCCCATCTCAAATTTTTTGTTGCATCCATTTGCTCACCCAATATTTCTGACAGTACTCTGTAGGGAATTTAGTCTGCCAACTCATTGCACACAAGCATTCTCTTCACACTTTCAACGTTTGCCTGGAGTCGGGGCTATAAATACCTGTGCAAACACAAGCAGAAGTTCTAAATCTTCTAGACTTCATGTTTGGGAGCCATGCGTATGTCCTCCCATTGTTAGAATTGCTTATCCAATCCGTCTTTTGAATCTTTTCTAACCACCTCGGATTCCTTTAGTTATTGTGCGGTAGTTATATGCTGTACAAATTATCCTTTCTTAACAGCAGCTTCTGTTCTACATTCAACTAAAAACTGTGCCAGCAGTTCTCTCACTTAGGATTCCCTATTTATTCTATGTTTATGCTCTGAAGTCACTAAGAAAAGCAGTCTCTAGCCTGCAGTCCCAAATGTCTGTGTCCTGTTCCCATTCTATTACTTTGCCTTTAGTTTCTTTGCCAGTGTTCTTCAGCCCCTTCTTGCCTATTCTTTGTATTCTCTAACTGCAGTCATCTCTTGGCAATCTATTTTCTCTGTTCTCGTGTTTAGTTGTTGTTGGTATACTTTCTCCTACTTGAGTATAATTTGTAGGCTGTTAATCCCTTTGAGGAACTGAGTCCAAAATCTGTCCTTTATTTCTTGAATTACCTTGTGCTGCATCATGTTCTACTTTGAATTGTAGCTCTAAAATATCCCTTCAAATTTGGTAATGCTAACCGACCTTGTTTTATTGGGGATCAACTTGTACTCTTGCTTTCTTCCCATCCCAGTTAAAAATCAAACTCGTTACTGTTTATAACTTCTATGGCTGATGAACGTAAGCATTGTCTGTGTATAAAACTAACTTGAGTACACTTGGACTGCTATCTTGCTCTCCATATCCATAGGCAAGAGTTTCCAGTTTGTGTTGGTCTATTCCTACATCCTTGGCTGTCATAACAGAATCCTTAATCTCTGGTAAATAGGTCATTTTTATCATGCCCCCATAAATGTGGGTATTGCTGAACCAATTCATGCATAGCTATGTAGTTTATAGTTATAGCCTTTGTTTTAAGTTTACATCCTGAAAAAAACTAACGGTCCATGAATGATTAACACTGTCCTTTTTACTGGTTCCATTAGGTACAAAATTTGTGCAAATAACTCCATCTTTTAAACACACTACCGATTTTTATAGTCTTGAATTTGAGTCTCTTATTTTATTTGCCAGTACTACATATAACTCAAAGGGGGAAAGAGGACACCCTGCCTGCTTCCTTCGTTCAGTTGCAACTTCTCAGGGGAAATCTACCACTTTGACTTTTGCCTGCCATCACTCATCCATAGTTATCCTAATAATGTTGAATCAGGAAATACAAATGCTTCCATTGCTGTACTCCTGAAATCCCACCTTAATCTGAATGCTTTCTCTACATCAAGACCCACAAACAGTGGTATTTTCAACATTCTGCTTCCCTCTGTTCTCATTCTTCTGTTAATATTGAATGTTTGAACTCCATATGACCAGGATGCGACAAGATACCAGAATGAAAATATAAAATACAAAATTTAATGAAGCACTTTTCATCCCACTCACTGGTGGGACCTCATCAGACATAAAAAATACAATACATAACACTCCAGTTTGAATACTTCTAATTGCAATCATGTGACCACCAATCAATTAGAAAACTTTTAGTTTAAAAAAAAATGGATGTGTTAAGAAATGTATACAATATTTCCATCACAGCTTATAGTGGTGTGGACTTCCATATACTTTATTACTTTTACTCTTAAATTACCAATCCTAAAACATTTTATACATTCTAAAATAAATAAAATAAATAAAACTAATAGAAACTAATTACTGATAAGTAATCAGTTAACAGCACATATGTTGTATTCAGCTTCAATGAAAGCATACAGTTGTATCAATTCTTACTGATACTACTGCTACAGGATAACATCCTTAGATACTGAAATATTTTAAACACTCTCTGACCTTAACGTTGTAACTTTATTGAACTTTATTGTGTGTCTTTTATTACATTTTTAACTGGCCACTCATGGTCATTTACTTTGTTAAACTTTTTAACTTCAAGAGGCAGGACAAGGAATACACCTCATTTAAACCTGGAAAAAAGCAAGCACTAGTACGCAGTTGCCAGCTCAATTCCAGCTGCTCCAATCTAAGCGAATCTGGGCTCACCCATCCATCTTGGAGTATTGCATCAATCACACTAAACTTGAAGTTGTGGTCAGGATTGGCAATAATATGTCAAGCTAAGGCATTGTCTGTGTTCTTGTTCCTTATGTGGTAAAGATGTTCATAAACACGTTCTTAGTCTACGGTCTGTTTTCCCTATATATAAAACTTGGCACTGTGCTCTGTAGACTATCAATTTAGACTGACAAATTTGTTCTCTTTTATAAGTAACATTTCTGATAGTAAAATCTCTCCCGGTCTCCATGTGTTGACAAAATTGGCACATGAAACATTTGGTCATCCCACACCTAGAACTCAGAACTGTTTTTTTTTTTTTTTGGTCTCCAAAATATTCTTTAAATTCCTGCCTCTCCTGTATGTAATATGTGGGCAGTTATTGACACTCCTCGCAAAGTCAGGGTTTCTACTCATCACCTCCCAGTTCTTTTTTAATATAAGAATTCCACTGGTGTCACTACTGAAAGGAGTAATTAGGGACACTCATTTTTTGCTTCACTATTAAGTACGGGGCTGTTCAGTTCTCACCCTATTGGTACTGAGAATCGGTCGGCTTTTCTTTTAGCAGTCACTTCAGCTAGAAGGATTTCAGAACTACAGGCTTTCCTGACAGTGGAGCCTTTCATTATCTTTTACCCGGACAGGGTGGCCCTCTGGTCCAACCCATTTTATGCCTAAGGTGGTATCCAGTGTGGCTCTTAACCAGACCATTCACCTGCCAACTCTTTTCCCAAATCCGCAGAACAAGGGGGAGCAAATTCTGCATTCATAGATGTACACAGACAAGATTCTACTTAAATAAACAGGACAAAATATCTCAGTCTGAGCAACAACTGGTGGCATTTGCTGCAGGACAAGAGGGGAAGGCTGTATCAAAGACTATTTCAAAATGGATAAGCCATTGTATTCATTTCTGCTACATGCACCATGGTAAACCTGTGCCCAAGAGGATCAGATCCCATTTCACCAGGGCTGCTATTTCTGCAGCCTTGCTCAGAGGGGTTCCTACCAGAGACATTCTAGAAGCTGCTACTTGGACCTCAGTCCATACATTCACAAACCATTACCATTTACCTGTCTCTTCTAAATCCAGGGCAGGCTTTGCCACTGCAGTCCTTATAGATGCTCCTAATGCTGTTTAATTCCATCTTCCCATCCATAGCTTTGAGATTCTACCCAAATGTAATGACTGCAACAGTGAAACAAGAAGAACATAGTACAGTTGTGTACACTTACCATAAATGTAGATGTTAGTGTATTCACTGTTGCAGTCCGGGTTACCCACCCGCCAGCCCCCTCTCTTCTCTATTATACCTCTTTCTTTCACTATGCTCAAAAGCCTTTGTGGTGTATGCGCTTTAGCTGAAGGTAAGTTTTTTTGTGTTCTAAAATACATGTATGTGTGTGTATATGTATACATGTGTGTGTATATGTGTATATGTATATATGTGTGTGTATATGTATATATGTGTATATGTGTGTGTATACGTATATATGTGTGTGTATATGTATATATGTGTGTGTATATGTATATGTGTGTGTATATGTATATATGTGTGTGTGTGTGTGTGTGTGTGTGTGTGTGTGTGTGTGTGTGTGTGTGTGTGTGTGTATGTGTGTATGTATATATGTATGTGTATGTATGTGTGTGTGTGTGTATGTATATATGTGTGTATGTATATATGTGTGTGTATGTGTGTGTGTGTGTGTGTGTGTGTGTGTGTGTGTGTGTGTGTGTGTGTGTGTGTGTGTGTGTGTGTGTGTGTATACCCGATTGCCGCGTGGTTTTGGCGTCTTTTCGGACATGGCTGTTGGTGAAGCACCCACCAAGAGGAGAAAACGCTGAGAAGAAAGGAGCCACTTTTGAGATTTTAAGTATTTTGCTTCAGATTATTTGTTAAGTTTTCTGCATTGCCGCCTACTTTTGAGCATTTTCTGGCTTGTTAAACTTGATTTCTGTGTTGGTAACTGTATTTAGAACACAACCTAGAGCTGATTACTGAATTTCCTGTGTGCACTTATTTTTAAAATTGTTTTTTTTCTTAACTTGCATTTTATCTGTCTCTGGCCTAGCACTCAAGTGTGGGGTCATTTACTGCACTGTTCTAACCTGATGATACCTGTGAACCTCTGCTTTCCTTAAAAAAAAAAACAAAAAAAAAAATCTTGCTTTTTTTTCCCACTTTTCTGAGATTTAAAAAAGTTCAGTTACAGATTTGCTGTTCTGAACTGTTTGTAAGTTTCTTGCAGGCCATTGTTTGCTTGGGCTAAAGGGAAGTCTCTGTTCATCAGTGGCAGTGATAAACACTGAGCACCCTACCTGCCCCTGTGGGAGTGGTTACTGCCTTGAAACTTTAGTATTATTGGCCATTTTGGGTCAATTCCAAACTCCTTGATCTCCCTCTCTTAAAACCCTCTTTTGCACGGTTTTGCACGGTTTTGCGCATAGCGCAACATCGAGCAGCGCCGCCTAATTGGGTTTAAACTATTCCTGGCTCCACAAAGTCTGCTCTTCACTTTTTCCCTTAGAACTGCTCTATCTCTCAAATTAAACACCATATTCTCATTCTAAGGCACCTCACTGGTCCAAATAAGTAATCTTACAGGTTAGCACTAATAAACCATAAGCACTACTTTTTTATACTCCCTACGATTACCTTGTCCCCTATTGGTCTGTTTTAATTCAGTTCCCTATATTCCTCTAGCATGTCCAAAGGTCAGTCAATGGTTTCCTCTCCAGTCCAGCTGGTGAATCTGGGAATTTTGAGGCAATGTTACAACTGTCTCATGTACACGGACAACCCTCTCCTCCTCCAAACAGGTTCAAATATATGTGAGAGATGCAACCATATAGCCAAACTGGAGGCTGAGCTCTCTCATCTCAAAACTGGTGTAACCAGTCAGGAGGAGAAGGTAACCTCACACAACACAATTCCAGTATCACAGTCCCACCACAACAGCGAACCAAACACACAAAAACACAAAAACATACTGTGAGGCTCTAAATAAAAATCTACCTAAGCAGCAGAGACCTCCAAAGCAGACATCCAAGCAAACGCTACCCCAAAACAAAACACGTACAACACATAGCACACAGTCAGTGTGCCAAGCAGTCACAGCCCTTAAGGCTGAATAACACACCTGATACTTTTGTAATAGGTGACTCTGTCAGACACACTGACGTCCCGCTCACCAGGCTGAATAAAGAGAAGGTCACAGTGAGCTGCCTGTCGGGCGCTAGGATCCGCCACATAACGCAAGCACTCAGGTCACTCCAAAGCAAATACAAATATGACTCAGTCATTGTACATGCTGGCGTGAATGACCTGAGACGTACCTCCCTCGACTACATGAAGAGACATGGAGGAGCTCTCTGATCATGTAGCCCAGGCCGGTATGACCCTGACCTTGAGCAGCATCTTACCCTCACCTAGAATGATGCCACAGTATAAAGACAAAATGATCGATTTTAACAATTGGCTAAAATTTTGGTGTCATTCAATGGGGATCCAGTGTCTGTCAGCCTGGGATGACATGCTCGACAAGCCACGTTGCTTCGCTAGGGACGGCTTGCACCTGTCACCCCTGGGCTTTCGGATATTGGCAAAGGCTCTTGCCACCCCCATAATGCCTTTTTTAGGCAAGGCTCAAAAGTCAAACCCACCTCCATAGACAGCACAAGGAACAAGAAACTAAGGGTAATGCTGCTAAATGCCAGAAGTCTTAACCTGAAGATGCACGCACTCGAAGCTCTCAGTATGGAGAACATCGATATCTGTGCAGTGACAGAAACCTGGTTCAAGGCTCCAGAGAGCACCCCAGCACTACCAGGTTATACCTCATATCATGCTTTTCGGCCCCAAAACCCAGACCGAACCACAAAAGGAGGGGGAGTTTCCATATTTATCAAGGATATACACACCTCCAGGTTAGTGGCATTGCACGAAGTATTGGAGACCATCCATGTGCAACTGACAGTGGGCAAGACTGCTTTTCAGTTTATAGCATACTACAGACCACCCTCTCAAAGTCAGGAATCTCACTTGGCTTTCCTGAAAACATTGGAGAACATGAAGATCTCTCCGAACACCATTATATTGGGCAACTTCAACTACAAAAACATAGACTGGGAGCATTACTCAAGCCCCAGCACCTTAGCCCAAAGGTTCCTAGAATTTATAAACTCAAATGCTATGGAACAACTAGTCACCACTCCCACAAGAGGGGATAACATACTAGACCTGATCATTACCAACATGGGGACTCTATGCTCCATACCAGAAGTATATCCCTCATTGGTAAGATCACACCATAAATTAAATTCACTGGATATCCACATCCCGACCCCACCCCCAGCCCAGAAAACCACAGTGAAAAACTTCTCAAAAGCGAACTTCACACTTCTCAAAACCGAAGTGGAATCCTTCAAGGCCCCAGGGCCAGAGGAAACTACGGCCCAAACTGCAGAATCCTATATAAACGCATTCTACGGACATCTCCAGGAATGCATGGATCATGCTATCCCAAACAAAATCAAGACCCAATCATCCAAAGGCAGGCGTCCAGTCTGGTGGACCCCAGCCATAAATAAACTGTACAACAGGAGGAGGAAGCTACTACATGATGGAGCAAAATCCCTAAAAGGGAAGGCATCTCTGATCAGTACTAGCAAAAAAATTACGATCCCTCATAAAATCCTCCAAGGCCAGCTTCGAGAGAGAAATTGCACAGGACACTAAAGACAATCATAAGGCTTTTTTCAGTTATGTTAGGAACCTGGGATCCAACTCCCAGACTTGTTCTGAGTTGATTGTAAACGACAAAAAATACACTGAACCCACAGACATCACCAATATCCTGGCAGACAGGTTCATTGCAAACTTCTCCACCCCAAAAGAGCAAGTATCTATCCCGGCAGAGTGCAGCCTCCCAAACATCTCTGATGCTCAGGTGAAGGCCGCCCTCTCCAAAGTAAAAAAAAAAAAAAAAAAAAAAAAAAACACTGCTTCCATGGGACCAGATGGCGTCCCAGGTTGCATCCTACACGAACTCCAAGAAGAACTAATCCCTCAAGTAAAACTGCTGTACAATCTCAGCCTCACTACAGGATATGTGCCCAAAGAATGGCGTACAGCAACAGTGGTCCCACTCCACAAAGGTGGCGCCTCTACGGACCCTGGAAACTATTGCCCCATAAGCCTGACTAGCCTAGTCTGCAAAGCTATGGAGAGGATCATCATGGAACTCATAAACAAAGACATTGGGGACCTACAGACACTAGATCCTACCCAATTTGGCTTCGTCAAGGGCAGATCCTGCCTTTTGAACCTGGTCGACTTCTTCGAAACAGTCACCAAGGCCATAGATGAAGGGAAGGTAGTCCACACAGCCTATCTGGACCTCGCAAAGGCATTTGACACAATACCCCACTCGGGCATCATAGATGAGCTATCCAGCCTAAATATAAACCCCTATGTCACAATATGGGTCGCAAACTGGCTCAAAGACAGAACCCACAGTCAGAGTTGCTGGAGCCATGTCAGACTCGAAACCGGTCCCAAGTGGCGTCCCACAAGGTTCTGTCCTGGGACCTCTCTTGTTCGGTATTTGCTTTTCTGAGGTACAGGCCAACATGGGAGGACTATGGCTCACCAAGTTCGCAGATGACTGCAAACTGGGCGCCATAATCGACTCTCCAGCTGACACACACATCCTTCAAAAAGGTCTCTCAGAGACGGATAACTGGTGCCAGAGCCATGGTCTAAAGCTAAATGCCAAAAAGTGTATAGTTATACCCTTTGGCAAAAACAATGTGCCCACAAATTACCACATAGGTGGTAACCCATTTAAGTACAGAGAAAGTAATTAGGGATCTGGGGACCCAAGTTGATAGCAATCTCTCCTTTGACAGCCACATTGCCAAAGTGGTTAGAAAGACCTTCTACATAGCCCACCTCATCATGAAAGGATTCACATCTTGATCAAGAGAGGTAATCGTGCCCCTTTATCCATCCCTCATCAGGCCCATCATAGAATACAATGCCCCCTTTGGGATGCACCTTACCCGACACCTGCAGCAATTAGACCCCAAAAGTACCTCACCAGGAGGATCAAGGGACTCAAACCGATGCCATATGCTGCTCTGTTAAAACAAACTCCAGCTCTACTCAGTTGCATACCGCCTACTTCGAGGCTATCTATGCCTGACATATAAAGCTATGTCAAACCCAGAATTAATGGACATTCTCCACCTCAGTAAATCTAAATCCCTTAGAGCCACGCGCTCGAGGGACTTGAACCTCAGCACAGAAATAAATAGAACATGCTGGAGGGACAGATTCATAACCCAGAGGCTCCCTTCGCTCTGGAATAGAGTTCCAATTCATGTTAGGCAGAGCACCTCACTGACTCTTCAAGAAGAATCTTGATGAGTGGGTGGGGGATTGTAGGTTTGTCCCGGGGATTACTTCCGTGTCACTATTAGACAGAGGCACAGTAAACTAAACTTTAAAAAGGGCACAGTATACTCAAATCAAGGGGTGGCGTAAGCCAAACACAATCGGGCTAGGCTTATAAATGCCCCAGGGCAGATAGCCTAGTATGAACCTATGAACCTATGAACCTAAAGGCACAATAATGTGGCAAGACATTGCACTGGGGATTGTGCAAACATTATAATACTGAAAAACACTGGAAACATGAGCCACAAAGCATCATATAAAATGATGAAATCTACATCACATGGGATCGCCCATTAACAACAGTTCAAAGGACAGATGCAAGAAAATCAAGTATAATGGTCCATGTAAAGAACACAAAAGCAGCATTGATCATTGAAATCACTACACCCAGTGACTACAGTGTCTTACGTACAGAGAGACATAAAGTCATAAAATACCAGGATTTGCAGACAGAAAGGAGAGCAATGTGGAAGAAAGATACACAGACAATTCCAGTAGTAGTAGGAGCAACGGGTCTTTTAAAAAAGAATTTACAATCGTACTTAGATATGTTACTGATGCATTTAACTCCATACGAATTGCAGAAGGAGTCATTACTGGGCACATTGCGGGTGATGCGAAGAGCACTTCTGGCTAACATCAAAGATTGAAACAATATTAATGTTGTGAACTTTAATCATACTTTGACTTAGGAATGCGGTCCATTCCCATCTTGGTAGTAGAAACCCAGAAGACTTGGAGAAATTTAAAAAAGTGAATATTAACCATTATGTCATCAGGTAGGTTGCTAACTGGCTCACTGACAGATCACATTCAGTTAAAGTTGGGGACTTTACCTCAACCAGCAGACCTGTCACCAGTGGGGTTCCACAGGGGTCAGTGCTGGGGCCCTATTGTTTAGAATATATTTCTCAGACGTTCAGGCCAAAATAGAGGGGCTCTGGCTGACTAAGTTTGCTGATGACTGCAAATTAGGTGCAATCATTGAATCCCCATACAATGTCAATATACTTCAAGAGAGACTTAAACAAACCAATGATTGTTGCCAAAGCCATGGATTCAAACTCAGTGCTAAAAAAATGCATTATCATTCCCTTTGGTAAAAACGATATCCCTGCAGACTATCATATAAATAATAATACCCTAAGTAACAACTCAGTAGTGAGAGACTTGGGAATGCAAATTGACTGTAGCCTAACCTTTGACCACCGTGTGTCTACTGTGGTAAGGAAGGCATTCTATGTCGCACACCTCATTAGCAAAGGCATTGCCTCAGGAGTGAAAGAGGTCATAACACCCCTGTATTCGACACTCATCAGGCCAATAATTGAGTACAATGCTCCCTTTGGTATGTACCTTACCAGGTACCCGCAGCACATGTCATACATTGACAGACTGAAGTCACTGTCACTGTACTTAGTATAGTACAGACTACTTAGAGGACACGTGTGCCTGGCCTGCAGAGCGATCTGTGATCCAGACCTAATGAAATGCTGCACATCTGCCAGTCACATGGGACAAGGTCACCTGATCCAAAGACCTTAACCTGGCCTGCAACATAAATAAGACCTGCTGGAGAGACAGATATGTCTCTCAGAAGTTGCCACTCCTCTGGAATAGGCTACCAATTCACATCAAACAAAGCCCCTCTATGACCCTGTTTAAGCATAGCCTGGATGACTGGATGGGGAAACTGTAAATTCCTGCCTGGGATTTCACCTATGACCCCCCCTAGATATGGGCAGTCATTGCCAGGTAAGATCTCGAATTTAAGCAAGATCCTTTATGTTGGGTTTCTCCAGTACTATATTGGGTATACACGGCTAGGCTTATAAAGACCTTCGGGTCAATAGTCCAGTAATTACCTATGAACCTAAAACTAAACTATTTCTGAATTCAGTGGAAATATTAACAACTTTATTTAATTTGTAAACTAAAGATATCAGTTTGCTCCCCTATATTATTATATTATCATGGCTGTAAGAGTGAACACATATTTGAACACAAAGTTGATCTTTCCCTAATCAGTTATGACCACCATCAACAAAAGGGAGATGAAAGCTCTAAATACTAATTGTGGGAGTGAATTAACCATCTCTCAGGTGTCTGCATGACTACAGAGGAAAGGAATCTGTTTTTATAATGTCCTGTTCTGTCCAGTATTTGCCATCAGTGCTGTTCTGAAACATCAAGATGCTATTTATAATACAGCAAAGAGAAAAGGAATACCAAAAAGTCTGCATTCGTTGACAAAAGAAAGAACTACTGTTACATATATCGTTATTAAAATGGCTCCCGCCAGACAGGAAATGGATTTCCGTGGTTAAAAGGACAGGGACAAAAAATCCTATTTATAGTGTTTTCTTATCTGGAAGAGTTGTACTTACATAGCGATTAAAAACAGGGAATGAAGTGACAAAGCCTGGAAAGACCATAAGCAGTGGTGCAGCGATAGCGTTGTCGCCTCACAGCAAGAGGTTCTCCGGTTTGAGTATTGGCTGGGGTGCCTTCTGTGTGGAGTCTGCATGTCCTCCCTCCATTCATGTGGGTTTTCTCCAAGTATTCTGGTTTCCTCCCATGTTACAAAGGCATGCATCCGAAGTGTTTCTCCCCGGGCCTGGTAAACAAATGTTAAATAAATAAATTTATGGGAAGAAGCCTTTAACAATGACAATACAGAAATGCTCTCTGTGAATATTGCTTTGAGTTCATTTACATCTACTTAGGCTTGCAGTAAGACAGTAGCAGCACCAGGATTTGTAGAAAAGGCAGGTTTTGTATTTCATCTGAATAAACGGTATAGCCACCCAGTACAGCACTCTGCTAAGCTTTAGTTAGATTCCAGTGTTTTATTGGGAAAACCTCAGTGTTATTACTTTCAGGTTCATTGTGGACATAATCTCTCAACTGTCCCTGATTTCACTGAATGTTCCTGATTTTGCCTCATATTTTTTGCCCTGTGTCTTGTAAAATGTTTGATTTTTCTGATAAATATTTGAGGATTAGTTAGTGAATAATGTCAGACCTTACAGCTTCTTACTTAAACTGGCTCACCGCCAGTTGTCACACAAGGCCAACTCTTAAATGCATTATCAAAAGCTAAAAATACTGCATTGATGGGTCCTGACAATATCTCTGGATGTATCTTGACTAGCATGAAGTACGATTTAGCCAACCACCCTCCCCCACAGTACTGTTCAACCCCAGCCTCCGTATAGGTTTTGTACCAAGTGAATAGAGAAGCAGCTACAGTTATTGTCCTACATAAGTAAGAGAAGACTTTCCACACCCCCAGGCAATTAAAGACCCATAAGTCTGACCAGCCCAGTACGCAAAGTCATGGAAAGACTTATCTTGGAACTAATCATTAAAGACACAGGGAACCTCCAAACACTGTACCCATCTCGGTTTGAATTTGCCAAGGGCAGGTCATGCTTACTCAGCCAGGTGGACTTTTTTGAAAAAGTCATCAAAGCAATGGATGAAGGTAAAATGGTACACACCACATACCTTGACTTGACAAAAGCTTTTTACACAACCCCCTTCAGGTACAGATGACAAAGTATGTAAATGACTGAAAGCTTGGAGCAGTCATTGAATCCCCACATGACTTAGCCATTCTACAGGAGGATTTGCCCAAAATAAATAACTGGTGCCAAAATAATGGAATGAAACTAAATACCAAAGAATGTGCTACCATATTCTTTAGGAAGTCATCTACCTCAGGGAGCTACCACATTGATAATACACCCCTAGTAGTTGCCCCAGTTGTTCGAGACTTGGGAACTTGTGTCGATAATGACCTACATTTCAACCAATATGTGTCCACTATCATAAGAAAGTAATTCTATATTCCACAGCTTATAAGTAAAGAGGACTGTGTCTGGATCTAAGAATATCATTGTCCCACTTTACTCAGCTATCATTGGGCTAATCACTGACCCTAATGTCCCCTTTGGCATGTATCTCTCCAGACACATGCAACAACTAGAATGTTCACAGAACTACCTTACAAAAAAGAATACAATGCCTATACAATATGTCGTACATGGAAAAACTCAAAGTTCTGTCACTATACTTGGTATCCTACAAACCCCTAGACAAGGCATCCAGCGACCCAATACTGATGGACCGACTGCACATGAGCAAGTCAAATGACATCAGAAATACTTACTCTAGATTTGCAACACCAACATAACAGTTTGGAGGGACAGATTCCCATGCACAGTAAACAAAGCTCATCCCTGTCCATATTCAAGCAGAACATGCATCTACGGATGGGTAGAAAATTTACCCCAGGGCTGCCCTCTGTACTAATGGACAAAGGCAGCTCCTAAATACTTTAACCCATGCATGGGTCCCCCTTAAATTATCTATAGCATGACCCAGTTATTCTCATTAGGAGTAATGTATAATTATCGAGCACGGGATGGGTAAGGCTAATCTTTAACCAAATGGGATAGGTGAATTTGAGCACAAAAAGAGAAATTGGTATGCTTAAAATGGCTCACAAGGGCATCCAGCCTAGTACTTACCTATGCATCTATAAGAGCAGCCAGCCTAGTACTGACCTATGACCCTATAAGGGTAGCTAGCCCTAGTACTGACCTATGACCCTATTAGGGCAGCTAGCCTAGTACTGACAAACTATATAACCATAAACACCTCTGTACTCAAAGGGCCCAATTGACTTAAAAAGTCAAGTTTATTAAAACTTTATTAAAACATGAGTTTTTAAGTCAATCGGGCCCTTTGAGTACAGAGGTGTTTATGGTTATATAGCTTAGTACTGATCGACGACCCTATAAGGGCAGCTAACCCAGTACTGACCTATGACCCTATACGGGCAGCTAACCCAGTACTGACCTATTAACCTATGAGGGCAGCTAACCCAGTACTGACTTATGACCCTATAAGGGCAGCTAACCCTAGTACTGACCTATGACCTTATTAGGACAGCTAAGCCTAGTACTGACCTATTACCCTATAAGGGCAGCTAAGCCTAGTACTGACTTACGACTCTATAAGGGCAGCTAAACCTAGTACTGACCTATGACCCTATAAGGGCAGCTAACCCTATTACTGACCTACGACCACATAAGGGCAGCTAACCCTAGTACTGACTTATGACCCTATAAGGGCAGCTAACCTTAGTATTTATTTCATATGCATTTGTCCTATTTACATTGTATATGCTGTACATACTATTCTACAAATTCTGGTTATATATTTTCTATTCTGATATTTCATGCATATTGCTTTATTATGCTATTGTATACTTCTTGAGTCTGTTCTCCTAGGCTGAAAAAAAGGCCATTTGGGTCATTGGTCTCCCTCCTTAGCAAATACAAATACAAATACGTATATATACATACATACATACATAAATACATACATACATACAGAAATAGATAATATGGGTATAACCCACTAACCACAGGTACTTCTTGTTCTTAATGGTAACTTAGAAGTGTGTGGTTTAGTGACCTATTCAGACTTACAAATTAGATAAATTGACAGAAGAGGAATCAAACCCAAAACTACTGGATTCAACAGCTGATAGCTATAGCCCTATGGACTATATTGTCAAGCCAATTACTATCTATCTAGTGTCACAGATGACATAATAGGATTGACATAAAGATTAAGGGGTTTATCTCAAACACAAGGTACAGGGTTTGAGTCTCACTTTGGAAAGCATGACTAGGTTTTCAAAGGCCCTCTGAGGTCATTAGCCTAGTAATCACCTACGAACAATATAGCATATTTTGCATACATTCTTAGTTTGTTGGAATATCTGCCGGAATTGCTTCTACATATTATTACTCTTAGTATCAGCAGTAAACTAATTATTGTCTGTCACAGTAGTTCCTTCTGTTCATATTATAACCTTGTTATTGGCTGGTTATAGTTTATTTTCTCAACTAATCATATCTTAAGTGGTTGTTTGGGATTCTAGCAGAAAGTGTTGTAGGACAAGAACTTTGGGTCCTGGTTCATGGTAATTTTCTGTGATTAAAAACTCAACATGCAAGTCTGCTTTTCAGCATTTTGGCTCAAATATATGGCGTGGTTTTCTTCATGACATTTTTTGAAGCTTAAGCATTTTCTGAAGACGCAGTTGTCTGGGGTACAGAGATATCACAAACAGAACTATGTTTTGTGATCCTGGAATGATCAGACCTTCCAAAACAAAATAGCATTTCATGTCGAGGGTGGCTTGGCATTTCTTGCAGGGCTTTTTTATCTTTTTTTTTTTTCCTTCTACTGTAACCTTTTTCCCTGCATAACTGTCTTGTCCCCCAATTTATCGATGTTTATTTCTTCATTATGAGCATTATTGTTTGGTTTTCTTCTGTTATACTGATCTATGCTTGATAAAAGCAAGCCTTTTGAGATTTGTCCAGCTTTAAACAAATGCAGTATGTGATACTGAATATATCAGCCCACTACATATGGAGGATTATGAGGTGACTTTAAACAAAAAAGGAATAAAGACCATATAGTGGAGAAAAGTGTTTCATATGAACATCTGTAGTGGGGAGGAGCTACAGGGACAATCCATTTAGAGTACAGTATATCTTAAGGTTTCCTACAGATGCTAACAAAGCAAGCCACATTTTTTTGTATTTCAAATGCTGCATTATAAATATGGAGTTTTCTCTCTCACCTACTGTAATGCACACTACAATCATGTTTTATTGTTTATGCTTTAATTGCTTGAAAGTTACATCGTGGCTTCTCTTTATGCTCCGAGGTATAATGAGGTTTTTTTTTTTCAGTTGCAACAAAACATAACTTAAACTTTTCTTTGCTGCTAAATGTGTAATATTTGAGTGTCTGCTTGCCAAGGCATGTCATTAAGGAAATAATACAAAGCCCTTTAGCAATTTTTAAATCAGATTAGTTTAAGCTTTCCTTTTTTATCCACAGACAAACAAAGCAAAGGAGTGTGCAGTCACACAGGACTCATACGCTTTTACAAAAAGTAGTTTCCCTTCAGGCTGTTTATGTACTCTGGAGCTGACTGAAAAGCTCATCCATTATTCTGCTGATGGGAAATAAACAATCGTTTGCTGCCTGCAGGCAGCGGAATGCAGTAATGGTGAGAAAAAACTGGGTTTCACCTGCAGAAGTAGATCAGCTGTACATTAATTATGTTGCTGATTTACATGGCCTTAACTACAGTGATATATCCTGCCTTACCTCAGAAAGGCATGTTGATTTTAGTACATGCTCAATTCCAGCACTGCAGTAGGATAACTTTAGAGCAGCACTCCTCTACAAGTGTTTCATCAAAAACAAAAAATGCAACCTTAAATGATTCAACAACTTTAATAAGAAATATAAGTCAATTGTTTTGGTGGATAAAACTCTGACCATGACCCAGGTGACCTGAGTTTGGTTAGCAACTCACTTCTGTTTAGGTTGCCATGAGGGTGTGTTCATGAGGAACACTCTGCAGAAGAATCCTCAGTGTAGGCTGGGATCACATGCAGGTTCTTGTCTTGGGGGGGTTGATCCCAACACATAAAGGGACATAAACTTCCATCACAAAGGCCCAATGCATGCCAGCCCCTTGGATTTCAGTGAGCATGTTTAGGAGAGTAGAGCTTAACAAAAACACCCCTAATTAACATGCAGACGATGTTTCTCAGTCCCATTTCACATGACTGCTGCACCTATGAACGAATGAGCAGTAGGGTTCTCACCCATTGAATGAACAGGTCTAACTGGCGGATGTGAAAGGTGGAATGTTTGGTCAGCAAGGGGGCTGAGCTACAAGAATGAATGACTGAATGAATGAAGAAAGAAAGAAAGAAAAAAAATCTAGTCTTTTAGAGAACTGCAACAATAGCAAAACTGATGTGAATTTAGTAGCTGAAAGCCTTTTAGCTGCAATATGCATTGGTAGCAAAGTGAAAATGATAAGTGACAGCCAGAGCACAATTTTAAATGGATTCTAATTAAATGTATGTCATTGTGTATATTCATTCTTAACAATGTTAATCAGCTATGTGTAGCCACTTATTAACCAATATATTTACATCTCTCCATTATATTAAGAATTCCATGCATAAAAGTGTATTATTAGTAGAGACAAATAACTGGTTCAGCAGCATGTTTTTATTTCAGCATTTATATGTTTTCACTGTAGAGTATCAGAAATCAAACATTACTTTTGCATTTCAGTGCTTATATATAAGAAAGTCTGGTTAAATTATAAGGCCTGTGGTGAAACCAGAGCTGATTCTTAATCTTTCTCAACATAAAGATTTCACCATTATCTAACATGGTCTTTCAGTAAAACAAGAGTATACTTTTCACAAGCAGAATGCCTAGGTGGTACTGGCAACAGGGATATCTGAAGATTTTGCAGAATGGCTGCCTTCTTTTACGATAGACACTAGTAAGGAGGATACTTCATTGTTTCAGTCATCACAGGAGCAGCTGCCTGCTTCTCTATGGCAGCTTGACATCACAAAGATCCACAACAAACAATGTAACTTCTTATTTTCAATAAACAAAGCAAAGCTGTGGGACTTGTTTCCTAGCAAACTTCAAGCACCAGAATTCACTAAACTCCACCAGTATAGCAACTGTCCCTGGTGTCAAACATGACAGCCTCTGTGCTACTTGAGGAATGTGCCTCTTTTTTAAGTTAACCTACTATTTCACATTCTTTGAATCTTGTCCTGGTATATAAACATTATTTTTCATAGATGAACCATGGTCGGTAACCACAGTATAAGGGACATATTCTAATCAGGTTTATTATATACCAGGGATCTATTCAGGATAAAAGCTTCTTTTGGGTAAATGGGGGGGTGGCTGCCCTGGGTACAAGTTTTTAGGGTATGAAACTGGCACTGTAGAAATGATATTGAATGGACCCACAATCCTTTTAAGTCAATGGCACGTAGACAGATGAATCATAGGATCATAGAAGTTTACTAGGTTATTGACCCGGAGGTTATTTCAAACCTAGCCGTTTCATCCCAATGTAATGGCAGCTTATGTCCAGGAGGGTTGTGGGTGCTACCCTCGGTAAGAATTTATGGTGCCCGATCCACTCGTCCAGGCTCCTTTTGAACAGTGTCATAGAGGTGCTCTGTTTCACATGAATTGCTAACCTATTCAAAAGACATGGCAGTTGCTGGGAGACAAATCTATCCCTCCAGCTTGTCCTACTTAAGTCGTAGGCCATATTTAGGTCATTGGAATGGGTACCTCTTGTCCTGTTTGATTTATGGACATGCAGCAAGTTCATTAGGTTTGGGTCTGAGATTACTCTGTAAGCCAGGAATAAGTCTCCTCTAAAAAGTCTATACTATACTGAGTATAGTGACAGGGACTTTAGTTGGTCTGTGTAAGACAAGTGCTGGAGTCCTTTGATCTTCTTTCTTAGAAATTTCTGAGGTATCTCCAGTTGCTGCCAGTGCTTTGTATAGTACATACCGAATGGGGCGTTATACTCAATTATAGGCCTGATTAGTGCCGAGTATAGAGAGGTTATAAACTCCTTTGCTCTCAAAGCGATGCTTTTACTAATCAAGCATGCTATGTAGAAAGCCTTCCTTACTACAGTAGACACACATTGATCAAAGTTAAGGTCGCAGTCAACTTGTGATCCCAGATCCTATACCACTTCGTAGGTACTTAGGTTATTGTTGCTGATTTGATAGTGTGAAGGGACATTGTTTTTTTTTTGAAGGGAATGATGATGCATTTCTTTGCATTCAGTTTGAGACCGTGACTAAGACACCAGTCGTTGGTCTGTGTAAGACCCCCCTGAAGTATACTGACATCATTTGGGGATTCAATAATTGCACCCAGTTTGTAAACTTGGTCAGCCTCAACCCCTTAGTTTTAGCCTGAACTTCTGAGTAATATATATCAAACAGTAGGGGGCTCAGCAATGTCCCTTGTGGCACCCCGCTGGTGACAGGTCTTCTGGGTGATGTGGAGTCATCCACTTTGATAGTGTTTGTCCGGTTTGTGAGCCAGTTGGCAACTCATCTTACAACAAAGGGGTTTACATTCAGTTTGCTAAGTTTATCAGTAATGCCTGAATGTGGGATTGTGTCAAAAGCCTTTGCCAAGTCAAGGTATACTGTGTGCACAGATTTTCCCTTGTCACATTTTTGAAAAAATCCACCAGATTTAACAGGCGGGATCTGCCCTTGACAAAGCTGAATTGGGTTGGAGCCAGGGTTTGGAGGTTGCCTATATCTTTATTTATGAGGTCCATAATGATATGATCCATAGCCTTACAGATGAGGCTGGTCAGACTTATGGGTCTATAATTACCCAGGTCTGTTGCTAGGCCACCTTTGTGGAGGGCAATAACTGTTGTTGTTCTCCATTCTGCAGGAACAAAGCCTGTGGTTAGGCTATGATTGAAAAGGGTACTTAATGGTGATGCTAGTTCATGCTTAAGCCTGTTTAGAAGACAGCCTGAGATGCCATCTAGTCCCATAGAGGCTGTGTTTTTTGCCTTGGACAAGGCTTTAATGACCTCCTCTTCAGATATGTAGAGTGGGGGGAAGTTTGAGACAAGGTTTGTGATAAGTTTGGAGAGGATAAGGGAGTGAAATTTTCACCAGACCTATCTGCTAACAGGTTCGCTATCTCTGTGGAGTCAGTGTGTGTGATACCATTAGTCACTAGTTCAGCACATGCTTGGGTCCTACTTTTCAAGTGATGTACATAGTTCTAAAAGGTCTTATGGTTATCCTTGGCTGAGCTGGCTAGGTTTTCCTCAAAGATGCCCTTAGACAATTTGACATGTTGTCTTACTTACCTGTTGAGGCTGAGAAGGGTGCTTTTCCATTGTTGGGGCCTTGACTTTGTTTTCTTGGACAGCAACTTTTTGCATTTGTTGTAAAGTTTGTTGATACTGGATGTCCAACATGGTGGCTTATTTTTACTTGAGGCTCTGGATTTGATTCTTTCTGGTACAGCTGACTCTATACACTTATGCAAGTGATTGTACAGGACTTTAGTGTAAGATTCAGTGTAGTTATCACTTCCAGCTGGGGTGGGGCTTGAAATGCATTTATACCTTCCCCTAAGAGGATATAGTTTACCTTGGTGAAGTGTTTTAATCTGATTTCGTCCTTTGTGAGTTCTGCTGTTAGTGCCAGCTCAAAGGTGACTGATGGGTCCAACAGTTGTGGCAGTGCATCTGTTTGTCATGTTAGTGAGTGTGACGATGTGAGGTATTGCCAGCTATGCCGGGAGAAGTAGGGCAGTAGATGTGTAACATATGCCAGCACAGCTAGCTGGAATTTTGTAAAGAAATATATATCATTTGTATATCAAACTGATTTGCACAGATGCTTGTGTTAAAAATGTATTTGTAAAGCTGCTTCTGTTAAAAATGTACCAACAGTGTGCCATGCTGGATAGAAAAAGAAATATACATGTATTATTGTAACTGTTTAAATGTATGTGTTTTAACAGAGGTTACTGGAAGAGAAGAGGTTAATCTCAATCCCCCTAATGTTTAAAATAGTTTGAAATTAAATTACCTGGCTTAGGCCATAAAGATTGTACCTTACAGTTCTCAATGCAGCCAGAAACAAAATGTATGTACTAAGAAGCTTTCTGCATTGTCTTTGGGGTGAACTAATTGCTACTCTGGAAGGGAGGAGGTTTGAAATTGTTTTATGACTTCCAGCAGCTGCAGCAGATCTTAGCAAGGCTCTATTTGCGGGTATTATTGACACATATGTGCTAAATCCTGACAGCTTCTAGCCAAGGGGGGCAGCATAGGAACCAGAAATCAGAAGAATGTGATGTCATTCAGTAATTTTAATACTAGGTGAGACTGTAGTCTCATGGGAGTCTGTTTTTGGAACCTGGCAGAGAAAGACCTCTCACCTACTTCATCTTGCCTTGCTCTAGTAAGTGACCAGAGAATAATAATTTTTTAGATCAGTCAGGAAAATATAATGAGATCAGTTAAGTACTGTTTTTCTGTATCTATGTGAATCTATCTGTCTGTGTTATTTTAATATTTCCTGTGTTTGACACTCTGGTGTTTATTGTAAATATTTTCCTGTTCTTTTATTATTTATTATTAAATATATTTAAACTTTTCATTGTGGCTGGCCCATTACAGAATATTTTAACCTTTGAGAGTACTTATATTTGTTCGGTAATACTGCAGCCACTCTTGAAAGCCTTGCTGTTTGGTCAACATTATCATTTGTATTAATATTAATTTCTCTCAGTATTATTGGGTACCCTTGCAAGAGTCTTAGAGTAGCTGAATTGGTGGTGTAACTACCTTATAGTCTGGGCAGAAGGGGGCATAGCTAGTAAATCTGTGCCAACCTTTCCCAGGTGTCTGTGCGTGTGTGAAAATCAAATCTCAAAGAGTACGTGTGTGTCAGCAGCTTGGAGCATGGGCATGAAGTAATGGTTTCGCAGAGAGAATGGTGGAGAACTTGGCTTGGACACTCAACTGAGGTCTCAACTCTATAACTGTGCTAGTGGGGAGTCTTACTGGGGACCCAGAGGGAGACAGATAGAGAAATCCAGACCCTGGACTGAGTGTGTTCCCTGTGTGCTCTTAAGGGAAATTGTGCTTCATGCAGAGAGCTGCATCTGGAAGTACTGGGTGTATCCATTTTTGTTCCAACTGAACGTGCGTCTCCAGTGTCAGTGGTGAGGATTCACGCTCCTTGATTACTGGCCCAGAGTGGGGACGTCACAGTATGGACCAGATCTAGTATGTTTGTTCCTCTCGTTGAGGTATGAAAAAAAAATTCCAAGGCTTTTGAGTTAACAAAGTCAAGTAACTTTTATGCTAGTGAGTTAGGGCTAGAGTAGGTTTCCCAGTTGATGGTGGGATAATTGAGATCCCCCATAACCACAGTGTTCTGGAATATTTGGATTGACTCCAGTTTGGTCAAGTAGGCTTTGTGTGTGTCATGACCCATGGAGGGGATCTATAATTGGTTATAATTTGAATGGGGGCCTTACCCACAATAACCTAAACGGATGGAGCTGTCCAGTCTACCTAGGCAGGAGGTGAATTTATCTCTAATATAGATAGAAACACCACCTCCTTTGCTTCTCATATGTTTGTTTTGCAGTCTGAAGGTGTGGAAGGCATTGTAGCCTTGCAAGGCTGGAGTACTTTCTAAGGACTTGAACAAGGTTTCTGTGACTGCGCAGACATCTACATCTTCCAGTGATAGACGTTCTTCCTGGATGTGAAGTTTTTGATTTAAGCTCCCAGCATTTAGCAGCATGACCCTTATTTTGTTATGACAGGTAAATTTCATGTCATTAAGTTCCTTTTCAAGACCCTGCCTAAAACAGGCACTGGGGGGAAAGCAAGAGCTTTTGCCAGCAACCAAAAGCCTAGTGGTGCCAGGAGCAAACATTCTCTGGCAAGGCAGCAAGGTTTGTCGACCATGACTTCCCAGGCAGACAGAAACAGAATCCCCTTTGAATGACACCAAAACTAAGCCAATTATTGAAATCAATCATTTTTTATACTGTGGCATCATTCTAGATGAGGTTAATATGCTGCTCAAGGCTAGGGACATATCTGCCTTGGATACATACTCAGAAAGCTCAACCATGTCTCTCTTCATATAGTCCAGTGAGGTATATCTCAGGTCATTCACTCCAACATGAACTATGACAGAGTCATAATGGTACTTGTCGCTGAGAGACCTGAGTGTGTGCATGTTCTGATGTATCCTGACACCAGACAGGGAGCTGACATTGACATTCTCCTTATCCATCCTGGTGAGTGGGCATCTGTGTGTCTTACTATGGAGTCTCCAATGACAAAAACATTTGCTTTTTGAGTGTTACACCTTACGGGCTTGGTAGGTGAGACACTGGTGTTACTATGTGTCATGGGTGCTGGCGGAGCTGTGTTAATTGTAGGAGTCTTGTGTTTTGGAGGTCTCTGGTGTTTCAGTAAGTTTTTTGAGAGAACTACCATGTATGTTGATTTTTGTGTTTGATGTGTACTATGTGTATGACTAGTGGTACTATGTGCATGACTAGTGTTGGGTGGGTTGACAACCTCTTCAGTGTTATTGTTTTGAGTGAGATAGAACAAGGATTCAAAATTCTTGTTGTAGAAACATCTCTTGCACTCTGTACTAGAGTAAGTTATTAGTAGAGGGTTGTCAGGCACATGAGGCAATTGCTACACTGCCTCAGGAGACCCAAATCAACAAGGTCGGTAGGAGAAAGAAGGGTGGTCCAACTGTCCATAATGCTAGATTGAAGAAATGTTATCACAAAGGGGGAGGATTTTCAGGACTGATCAAGGAGGTGCCCAGTCGATGGATGTTTCTGCTGGGGTTTCTTTTGCTGGTGGTTTAGTAGGTCACAGCTCACTAGCAGTATTTCTTAGATCAAGAAGGTACTAAGCATGAGGACTACACTAATGTGCCACAGTTTTATCTAAAGTAAAAATTATCAAATTTATCTGTTTGGCTATGTTGCACAATTCTGGATCAGTGCTCGGTACTGCACAATGTGCAAACAAGCAGAAACCTGCTCAAACACAGGGCTTAAATATCAGAAGCTAAAAACTTGAAAACCTTTAAAAAAGTTCAAAAGAACCATGAGAAAGCTTACTTCAAGCATTTGACCAACCACCCTTCACCAGACAGGTTCCAATCAGCACACTTCTTTCACTAGAGTGCAGAAGGACCCTTTCCAATCAAAGTTGACCTGAAAAATGTGCTCAGAACAAACAGCCACTATAGCAGACCTGTATCTGGACTATACTACAACTACTAGTGACCCTAGTTTCATTGGGAAATACTAGAGAGTAAGTAACACAGCAGTGAGATTCTAAAACATGTTTTAAACAGCAGAAAACAGCAAAGGAGACTCTAAATAATGTTTTAAACAGAAAACAAATCAATTAATTTAACACTGCTTGGCAGAAAAAACAGAACAACCAGAACAGATTGATTTACAACAGTGAAAGGTACCAGCAAACACTTAAACAGTGAAAATAGCAAAAACAGCTTTCAATGAGCATAAGAGATGGAATCACACAAAAAGCCATGAAAAAACAAGAGCTGGAGTCACACAAACAGCCATGATAAAACAAGAGCTGGAATCACATAAACAGCCATGATAAAACAAGAGCTGGAGTCACACAAACAGCCATGATAAAACAAGAGCTGGAGTCACACAAACAGCCATGATAAAACAAGAGCTGGAGTCACACAAACAGCCATGATAAAACAAGAGCTGGACTCACATAAACAGCCATGATAAAACAAGAGCTGGAGTCACATAAACAGCCATGATAAAAACAAGAGCAGGAGTCACACAAACAGCCATGATAAAACAAGAGCTGGAGTCACACAAACAGCCATAATAAAACAAGAGCTGGAGTCACACAAACAGCCATGATAAAACAAGAGCTGGAGTCACACAAACAGCCATGATAAAACAAGAGCTGGAGTCACACAAACAGCCATGATAAAACAAGAGCTGGAGTCACATAAACAGCCATGATAAAACAAGAGCTGGAGTCACACAAACAGCCATGATAAAACAAGAGCTGGAGTCACACAAACAGCCATGATAAAACAAGAGCTGGAGTCACACAAACAGCCATGATAAAACAAGAGCTGGAGTCACACAAACAGCCATGATAAAAGAACAGCTGGAGTCACACAAACAGCCATGATAAAACAAGAGCTGGAATCATATAAACAGCCATGATAAAATAAGAGCTGGAGTCACACAAACAGCCATGATAAAACAAGAGCTGGAGTCACACAAACAGCCATGATAAAACAAGAGCAGGAGTCACATAAACAGCCATGATAAAACAAGAGCTGGAGTCACACAAACATACATGATAAAACAAGAGCTGGAGTCACATAAACAGCCATGATAAAACAAGAGCTGGAGTCACACAAACAGCCATGATAAAACAAGAGGTGGAGTAACACAAATAGCCATGATAAAACAAGAGCTGGAGTCACACAAACAGCCATGATAAAACAAGAGCTGGAGTCACATAAACAGCCATGATAAAACAAGAGCTGGAGTCACACAAACAGCCATGACAAAACAAGAGCTGGAGTCACATAAACAGCCATGATAAAACAAGAGCTGGAGTCACACAAACAGCCATGATAAAACAAGAGCTGGAGTCACACAAACAGCCATGATAAAACAAGAGCTGGAGTCACACAAACAGCCATGATAAAACAAGAGCTGGAGCCACACAAACAGCCATGATAAAACAAGAGCTGGAGCCACACAAACAGCCATGATAAAACAAGAGCTGGAGTCACACAAACAGCCATGATAAAACAAGAGCTGGAGTCACACAAACAGCCATGATAAAACAAGAGCTGGAGTCACACAAACAGCCATGATAAAACAAGAGCTGGAGTCACACAAACAGCCATGATAAAACAAGAGCTGGAGTCACACAAACAGCCATGATAAAACAAGAGCTGGAGTCACACAAACAGCCATGATAAAACAAGAGCTGGAGTCACACAAACAGCCATGATAAAAGAACAGCTGGAGTCACACAAACAGCCATGATAAAACAAGAGCTGGAATCATATAAACAGCCATGATAAAACAAGAGCTGGAGTCACACAAACAGCCATGATAAAACAAGAGCTGGAGTCACACAAACAGCCATGATAAAACAAGAGCTGGAGTCACATAAACAGCCATGATAAAACAAGAGCTGGAGTCACACAAACATACATGATAAAACAAGAGCTGGAGTCACATAAACAGCCATGATAAAACAAGAGCTGGAGTCACACAAACAGCCATGATAAAACAAGAGCTGGAGTAACACAAACAGCCATGATAAAACAAGAGCTGGAGTCATACAAACAGCCATGATAAAACAAGAGCTGGAGTCACATAACCAGCCATGATAAAACAAGAGCTGGAGTCACACAAACAGCCATGATAAAACAAGAGCTGGAGCCACACAAACAGCCATGATAAAACAAGAGCTGGAGTCACACAAACAGCCATGATAAAACAAGAGCTGGAGTCACACAAACAGCCATGATAAAACAAGAGTTAGAGTCACACAAACAGCCATGATAAAACAAGAGCTGGAGTCACACAAACAGCCATGATAAAACAAGAGCTGGAGTCACACAAACAGCCATGATAAAACAAGAGCTGGAGTCACACAAACAGCCATGATAAAACAAGAGCTGGAGTCACACAAACAGCCATGATAAAACAAGAGCTGGAGTCACACAAACAGCCATGATAAAACAAGAGCTGGAGTCACACAAACAGCCATGATAAAACAAGAGCTGGAGTCACACAAACAGCCATGATAAAACAAGAGCTGGAGTCACACAAACAGCCATGATAAAACAAGAGCTGGAGTCACACAAACAGCCATGATAAAACAAGAGCTGGAGTCACACAAACAGCCATGATAAAACAAGAGCTGGAGTCACACAAAAAGCCATGATAAAAGAAAAGCTGGAGTCACACAAAAAGCCATGATAAAAGAAGAGCTGGAGTCACACAAACAGCCATGATAAAAGAAGAGCTGGAGTCACACAAACAGCCATGATAAAAGAAGAGCTGGAGTCACACAAACAGCCATGATAAAACAAGAGCTGGAGTCACACAAACAGCCATGATAAAACAAGAGCTGGAGTCACACAAACAGCCATGATAAAACAAGAGCTGGAGTCACACAAACAGCCATGATAAAACAAGAGCTGGAGTCACACAAACAGCCATGATAAAACAAGAGCTGGAGCCACACAAACAGCCATGATAAAACAAGAGCTGGAGCCACACAAACAGCCATGATAAAACAAGAGCTGGAGTCACACAAACAGCCATGATAAAACAAGAGCTGGAGTCACACAAACAGCCATGATAAAACAAGAGCTGGAGTCACACAAACAGCCATGATAAAACAAGAGCTGGAGTCACACAAACAGCCATGATAAAACAAGAGCTGGAGTCACACAAACAGCCATGATAAAACAAGAGCTGGAGTCACACAAACAGCCATGATAAAACAAGAGCTGGAGTCACACAAACAGCCATGATAAAACAAGAGCTGGAGTCACACAAACAGCCATGATAAAACAAGAGCTGGAGTCACACAAACAGCCATGATAAAACAAGAGCTGGAGTCACACAAACAGCCATGATAAAACAAGAGCTGGAGTCACACAAACAGCCATGATAAAACAAGAGCTGGAGTCACACAAACAGCCATGATAAAACAAGAGCTGGAGTCACACAAACAGCCATGATAAAACAAGAGCTGGAGTCACACAAACAGCCATGATAAAACAAGAGCTGGAGTCACACAAACAGCCATGATAAAACAAGAGCTGGAGTCACACAAACAGCCATGATAAAACAAGAGCTGGAGTCACACAAACAGCCATGATAAAACAAGAGCTGGAGTCACACAAACAGCCATGATAAAACAAGAGCTGGAGTCACACAAACAGCCATGATAAAACAAGAGCTGGAGTCACACAAACAGCCATGATAAAACAAGAGCTGGAGTCACACAAACAGCCATGATAAAACAAGAGCTGGAGTCACACAAACAGCCATGATAAAACAAGAGCTGGAGTCACACAAACAGCCATGATAAAACAAGAGCTGGAGTCACCCAAACAGCCATGATAAAACAAGAGCTGGAGTCACCCAAACAGCCATGATAAAACAAGAGCTGGAGTCACCCAAACAGCCATGATAAAACAAGAGCTGGAGTCACCCAAACAGCCATGATAAAACAAGAGCTGGAGTCACCCAAACAGCCATGATAAAACAAGAGCTGGAGTCACACAAACAGCCATGATAAAACAAGAGCTGGAGTCACACAAACAGCCATGATAAAACAAGAGCTGGAGTCACACAAACAGCCATGATAAAACAAGAGCTGGAGTCACACAAACAGCCATGATAAAACAAGAGCTGGAGTCACACAAACAGCCATGATAAAACAAGAGCTGGAGTCACACAAACAGCCATGATAAAACAAGAGCTGGAGTCACACAAACAGCCATGATAAAACAAGAGCTGGAGTCACACAAACAGCCATGATAAAACAAGAGCTGGAGTCACACAAACAGCCATGATAAAACAAGAGCTGGAGTCACACAAACAGCCATGATAAAACAAGAGCTGGAGTCACACAAACAGCCATGATAAAACAAGAGCTGGAGTCACACAAACAGTCATGATAAAACAAGAGCTGGAGTCACACAAACAGCCATGATAAAACAAGAGCTGGAGTCACACAAACAGCCATGATAAAACAAGAGCTGGAGTCACACAAACAGCCATGATAAAACAAGAGCTGGAGTCACACAAACAGCCATGATAAAACAAGAGCTGGAGTCACACAAACAGCCATGATAAAACAAGAGCTGGAGTCACACAAACAGCCATGATAAAACAAGAGCTGGAGTCACACAAACAGCCATGATAAAACAAGAGCTGGAGTCACACAAACAGCCATGATAAAACAAGAGCTGGAGTCACACAAACAGCCATGATAAAACAAGAGCTGGAGTCACACAAACAGCCATGATAAAACAAGAGCTGGAGTCACACAAACAGCCATGATAAAACAAGAGCTGGAGTCACACAAACAGCCATGATAAAACAAGAGCTGGAGTCACACAAACAGCCATGATAAAACAAGAGCTGGAGTCACACAAACAGCCATGATAAAACAAGAGCTGGAGTCACACAAACAGCCATGATAAAACAAGAGCTGGAGTCACACAAACAGCCATGATAAAACAAGAGCTGGAGTCACACAAACAGCCATGATAAAACAAGAGCTGGAGTCACACAAACAGCCATGATAAAACAAGAGCTGGAGTCACACAAACAGCCATGATAAAACAAGAGCTGGAGTCACACAAACAGCCATGATAAAACAAGAGCTGGAGTCACACAAACAGCCATGATAAAACAAGAGCTGGAGTCACACAAACAGCCATGATAAAACAAGAGCTGGAGTCACACAAACAGCCATGATAAAACAAGAGCTGGAGTCACACAAACAGCCATGATAAAACAAGAGCTGGAGTCACACAAACAGCCATGATAAAACAAGAGCTGGAGTCACACAAACAGCCATGATAAAACAAGAGCTGGAGTCACACAAACAGCCATGATAAAACAAGAGCTGGAGTCACACAAACAGCCATGATAAAACAAGAGCTGGAGTCACACAAACAGCCATGATAAAACAAGAGCTGGAGTCACACAAACAGCCATGATAAAACAAGAGCTGGAGTCACACAAACAGCCATGATAAAACAAGAGCTGGAGTCACACAAACAGCCATGATAAAACAAGAGCTGGAGTCACACAAACAGCCATGATAAAACAAGAGCTGGAGTCACACAAACAGCCATGATAAAACAAGAGCTGGAGTCACACAAACAGCCATGATAAAACAAGAGCTGGAGTCACACAAACAGCCATGATAAAACAAGAGCTGGAGTCACACAAACAGCCATGATAAAACAAGAGCTGGAGTCACACAAACAGCCATGATAAAACAAGAGCTGGAGTCACACAAACAGCCATGATAAAACAAGAGCTGGAGTCACACAAACAGCCATGATAAAACAAGAGCTGGAGTCACACAAACAGCCATGATAAAACAAGAGCTGGAGTCACACAAACAGCCATGATAAAACAAGAGCTGGAGTCACACAAACAGCCATGATAAAACAAGAGCTGGAGTCACACAAACAGCCATGATAAAACAAGAGCTGGAGTCACACAAACAGCCATGATAAAACAAGAGCTGGAGTCACACAAACAGCCATGATAAAACAAGAGCTGGAGTCACACAAACAGCCATGATAAAACAAGAGCTGGAGTCACACAAACAGCCATGATAAAACAAGAGCTGGAGTCACACAAACAGCCATGATAAAACAAGAGCTGGAGTCACACAAACAGCCATGATAAAACAAGAGCTGGAGTCACACAAACAGCCATGATAAAACAAGAGCTGGAGTCACACAAACAGCCATGATAAAACAAGAGCTGGAGTCACACAAACAGCCATGATAAAACAAGAGCTGGAGTCACACAAACAGCCATGATAAAACAAGAGCTGGAGTCACACAAACAGCCATGATAAAACAAGAGCTGGAGTCACACAAACAGCCATGATAAAACAAGAGCTGGAGTCACACAAACAGCCATGATAAAACAAGAGCTGGAGTCACACAAACAGCCATGATAAAACAAGAGCTGGAGTCACACAAACAGCCATGATAAAACAAGAGCTGGAGTCACACAAACAGCCATGATAAAACAAGAGCTGGAGTCACACAAACAGCCATGATAAAACAAGAGCTGGAGTCACACAAACAGCCATGATAAAACAAGAGCTGGAGTCACACAAACAGCCATGATAAAACAAGAGCTGGAGTCACACAAACAGCCATGATAAAACAAGAGCTGGAGTCACACAAACAGCCATGATAAAACAAGAGCTGGAGTCACACAAACAGCCATGATAAAACAAGAGCTGGAGTCACACAAACAGCCATGATAAAACAAGAGCTGGAGTCACACAAACAGCCATGATAAAACAAGAGCTGGAGTCACACAAACAGCCATGATAAAACAAGAGCTGGAGTCACACAAACAGCCATGATAAAACAAGAGCTGGAGTCACACAAACAGCCATGATAAAACAAGAGCTGGAGTCACACAAACAGCCATGATAAAACAAGAGCTGGAGTCACACAAACAGCCATGATAAAACAAGAGCTGGAGTCACACAAACAGCCATGATAAAACAAGAGCTGGAGTCACACAAACAGCCATGATAAAACAAGAGCTGGAGTCACACAAACAGCCATGATAAAACAAGAGCTGGAGTCACACAAACAGCCATGATAAAACAAGAGCTGGAGTCACACAAACAGCCATGATAAAACAAGAGCTGGAGTCACACAAACAGCCATGATAAAACAAGAGCTGGAGTCACACAAACAGCCATGATAAAACAAGAGCTGGAGTCACACAAACAGCCATGATAAAACAAGAGCTGGAGTCACACAAACAGCCATGATAAAACAAGAGCTGGAGTCACACAAACAGCCATGATAAAACAAGAGCTGGAGTCACACAAACAGCCATGATAAAACAAGAGCTGGAGTCACACAAACAGCCATGATAAAACAAGAGCTGGAGTCACACAAACAGCCATGATAAAACAAGAGCTGGAGTCACACAAACAGCCATGATAAAACAAGAGCTGGAGTCACACAAACAGCCATGATAAAACAAGAGCTGGAGTCACACAAACAGCCATGATAAAACAAGAGCTGGAGTCACACAAACAGCCATGATAAAACAAGAGCTGGAGTCACACAAACAGCCATGATAAAACAAGAGCTGGAGTCACACAAACAGCCATGATAAAACAAGAGCTGGAGTCACACAAACAGCCATGATAAAACAAGAGCTGGAGTCACACAAACAGCCATGATAAAACAAGAGCTGGAGTCCAAGAGCTGGAGTCACACAAACAGCCATGATAAAACAAGAGCTGGAGTCACACAAACAGCCATGATAAAACAAGAGCTGGAGTCACACAAACAGCCATGATAAAACAAGAGCTGGAGTCACACAAACAGCCATGATAAAACAAGAGCTGGAGTCACACAAACAGCCATGATAAAACAAGAGCTGGAGTCACACAAACAGCCATGATAAAACAAGAGCTGGAGTCACACAAACAGCCATGATAAAACAAGAGCTGGAGTCACACAAACAGCCATGATAAAACAAGAGCTGGAGTCACACAAACAGCCATGATAAAACAAGAGCTGGAGTCACACAAACAGCCATGATAAAACAAGAGCTGGAGTCACACAAACAGCCATGATAAAACAAGAGCTGGAGTCACACAAACAGCCATGATAAAACAAGAGCTGGAGTCACACAAACAGCCATGATAAAACAAGAGCTGGAGTCACACAAACAGCCATGATAAAACAAGAGCTGGAGTCACACAAACAGCCATGATAAAACAAGAGCTGGAGTCACACAAACAGCCATGATAAAACAAGAGCTGGAGTCACACAAACAGCCATGATAAAACAAGAGCTGGAGTCACACAAACAGCCATGATAAAACAAGAGCTGGAGTCACACAAACAGCCATGATAAAACAAGAGCTGGAGTCACACAAACAGCCATGATAAAACAAGAGCTGGAGTCACACAAACAGCCATGATAAAACAAGAGCTGGAGTCACACAAACAGCCATGATAAAACAAGAGCTGGAGTCACACAAACAGCCATGATAAAACAAGAGCTGGAGTCACACAAACAGCCATGATAAAACAAGAGCTGGAGTCACACAAACAGCCATGATAAAACAAGAGCTGGAGTCACACAAACAGCCATGATAAAACAAGAGCTGGAGTCACACAAACAGCCATGATAAAACAAGAGCTGGAGTCACACAAACAGCCATGATAAAACAAGAGCTGGAGTCACACAAACAGCCATGATAAAACAAGAGCTGGAGTCACACAAACAGCCATGATAAAACAAGAGCTGGAGTCACACAAACAGCCATGATAAAACAAGAGCTGGAGTCACACAAACAGCCATGATAAAACAAGAGCTGGAGTCACACAAACAGCCATGATAAAACAAGAGCTGGAGTCACACAAACAGCCATGATAAAACAAGAGCTGGAGTCACACAAACAGCCATGATAAAACAAGAGCTGGAGTCACACAAACAGCCATGATAAAACAAGAGCTGGAGTCACACAAACAGCCATGATAAAACAAGAGCTGGAGTCACACAAACAGCCATGATAAAACAAGAGCTGGAGTCACACAAACAGCCATGATAAAACAAGAGCTGGAGTCACACAAACAGCCATGATAAAACAAGAGCTGGAGTCACACAAACAGCCATGATAAAACAAGAGCTGGAGTCACACAAACAGCCATGATAAAACAAGAGCTGGAGTCACACAAACAGCCATGATAAAACAAGAGCTGGAGCCACACAAACAGCCATGATAAAACAAGAGCTGGAGCCACACAAACAGCCATGATAAAACAAGAGCTGGAGTCACACAAACAGCCATGATAAAACAAGAGCTGGAGTCACACAAACAGCCATGATAAAACAAGAGCTGGAGTCACACAAACAGCCATGATAAAACAAGAGCTGGAGTCACACAAACAGCCATGATAAAACAAGAGCTGGAGTCACACAAACAGCCATGATAAAACAAGAGCTGGAGTCACACAAACAGCCATGATAAAACAAGAGCTGGAGTCACACAAACAGCCATGATAAAACAAGAGCTGGAGTCACACAAACAGCCATGATAAAACAAGAGCTGGAGTCACACAAACAGCCATGATAAAACAAGAGCTGGAGTCACACAAACAGCCATGATAAAACAAGAGCTGGAGTCACACAAACAGCCATGATAAAACAAGAGCTGGAGTCACACAAACAGCCATGATAAAACAAGAGCTGGAGTCACACAAACAGCCATGATAAAACAAGAGCTGGAGTCACACAAACAGCCATGATAAAACAAGAGCTGGAGTCACACAAACAGCCATGATAAAACAAAAGCTGGAGTCACACAAACAGCCATGATAAAACAAGAGCTGGAGTCACACAAACATCCATGATAAAACAAGAGCTGGAGTCACACAAACAGCCATGATAAAACAAGAGCTGGAGTCACACAAAAAGCCATGATAAAACAAGAGCTGGTGTCACACAAACAGCCATGATAAAACAAGAGCTGGAGTCACACAAAAAGCCATGATAAAACAAGAGCTGGCGTCACACAAACAGCCATGATAAAACAAGAGCTGGAGTCACACAAACAGCCATGATAAAACAAGATCTGGAGTCACACAAACAGCCATGATAAAACAAGAGCTGGAGTCACACAAACAGCCATGATAAAACAAGAGCTGGAGTCACCCAAACAGCCATGATAAAACAAGAGCTGGAGTCACCCAAACAGCCATGATAAAACAAAAGCTGGAGTCACCCAAACAGCCATGATAAAACAAAAGCTGGAGTCACCCAAACAGCCATGATAAAACAAAAGCTGGAGTCACACAAACAGCCATGATAAAACAAGAGCTGGAGTCACCCAAACAGCCATGATAAAACAAGAGCTGGAGTCACCCAAACAGCCATGATAAAACAAGAGCTGGAGTCACCCAAACAGCCATGATAAAACAAGAGCTGGAGTCACCCAAACAGCCATGATAAAACAAGAGCTGGAGTCACCCAAACAGCCATGATAAAACAAGAGCTGGAGTCACACAAACAGCCATGATAAAACAAGAGCTGGAGTCACCCAAACAGCCATGATAAAACAAAAGCTGGAGTCACCCAAACAGCCATGATAAAACAAGAGCTGGAGTCACCCAAACAGCCATGATAAAACAAGAGCTGGAGTCACCCAAACAGCCATGATAAAACAAGAGCTGGAGTCACCCAAACAGCCATGATAAAACAAGAGCTGGAGTCACACAAACAGCCATGATAAAACAAGAGCTCGAGTCCAAGAGCTGGAGTCACACAAACAGCCATGATAAAACAAGAGCTGGAGTCACACAAACAGCCATGATAAAACAAGAGCTGGAGTCACACAAACAGCCATGATAAAACAAGAGCTGGAGTCACACAAACAGCCATGATAAAACAAGAGCTGGAGTCACACAAACAGCCATGATAAAACAAGAGCTGGAGTCACACAAACAGCCATGATAAAACAAGAGCTGGAGTCACACAAACAGCCATGATAAAACAAGAGCTGGAGTCACCCAAACAGCCATGATAAAACAAGAGCTGGAGTCACCCAAACAGCCATGATAAAACAAGAGCTGGAGTCAGCCAAACAACCATGATAAAACAAGAGCTGGAGTCACCCAAACAGCCATGATAAAACAAGAGCTGGAGTCGCACAAACAGCCATGATAAAACAAGAGCTGGAGTCACACAAACTGCCATGATAAAACAAGAGCTGGAGTCACACAAACAGCCATGATAAAACAAGAGCTGGAGTCACACAAACAGCCATGTTAAAACAAGAGCTGGAGTCACACAAACAGCCATGATAAAACAAGAGCTGGAGTCACACAAAAAGCCATGATAAAACAAGAGCTGGCGTCACACAAACAGCCATGATAAAACAAGAGCTGGAGTCACACAAACAGCCATGATAAAACAAGATCTGGAGTCACACAAACAGCCATGATAAAACAAGAGCTGGAGTCACACAAACAGCCATGATAAAACAAGAGCTGGAGTCACCCAAACAGCCATGATAAAACAAGAGCTGGAGTCACCCAAACAGCCATGATAAAACAAAAGCTGGAGTCACCCAAACAGCCATGATAAAACAAAAGCTGGAGTCACCCAAACAGCCATGATAAAACAAAAGCTGGAGTCACACAAACAGCCATGATAAAACAAGAGCTGGAGTCACCCAAACAGCCATGATAAAACAAGAGCTGGAGTCACCCAAACAGCCATGATAAAACAAGAGCTGGAGTCACCCAAACAGCCATGATAAAACAAGAGCTGGAGTCACCCAAACAGCCATGATAAAACAAGAGCTGGAGTCACCCAAACAGCCATGATAAAACAAGAGCTGGAGTCACACAAACAGCCATGATAAAACAAGAGCTGGAGTCACCCAAACAGCCATGATAAAACAAAAGCTGGAGTCACCCAAACAGCCATGATAAAACAAGAGCTGGAGTCACCCAAACAGCCATGATAAAACAAGAGCTGGAGTCACCCAAACAGCCATGATAAAACAAGAGCTGGAGTCACCCAAACAGCCATGATAAAACAAGAGCTGGAGTCACACAAACAGCCATGATAAAACAAGAGCTCGAGTCCAAGAGCTGGAGTCACACAAACAGCCATGATAAAACAAGAGCTGGAGTCACACAAACAGCCATGATAAAACAAGAGCTGGAGTCACACAAACAGCCATGATAAAACAAGAGCTGGAGTCACACAAACAGCCATGATAAAACAAGAGCTGGAGTCACACAAACAGCCATGATAAAACAAGAGCTGGAGTCACACAAACAGCCATGATAAAACAAGAGCTGGAGTCACACAAACAGCCATGATAAAACAAGAGCTGGAGTCACCCAAACAGCCATGATAAAACAAGAGCTGGAGTCACCCAAACAGCCATGATAAAACAAGAGCTGGAGTCACCCAAACAGCCATGATAAAACAAGAGCTGGAGTCACACAAACAGCCATGATAAAACAAGAGCTGGAGTCACACAAACAGCCATGATAAAACAAGAGCTGGAGTCACACAAACAGCCATGATAAAACAAGAGCTGGAGTCACACAAACAGCCATGATAAAACAAGAGCTGGAGTCACACAAACAGCCATGATAAAACAAGAGCTGGAGTCACACAAACAGCCATGATAAAACAAGAGCTGGAGTCACACAAACAGCCATGATAAAACAAGAGCTGGAGTCACACAAACAGCCATGATAAAACAAGAGCGTGAGTCACACAAAAAGCCGTGATAAAACAAGAGCTGGAGTCACACAAAAAGCCATGATAAAACAAGAGCTGGAGTCACACAAACAGCCATGATAAAACAAGAGCTGGAGTCACCCAAACAGCCATGATAAAACAAGAGCTGGAGTCACCCAAACAGCCATGATAAAACAAGAGCTGGAGTCACCCAAACAGCCATGATAAAACAAGAGCTGGAGTCACACAAACAGCCATGATAAAACAAGAGCTGGAGTCACACAAACAGCCATGATAAAACAAGAGCTGGAGTCACCCAAACAGCCATGATAAAACAAGAGCTGGAGTCACACAAACAGCCATGATAAAACAAGAGCTGGAGTCACACAAACAGCCATGATAAAACAAGAGCTGGAGTCACACAAACAGCCATGATAAAACAAGAGCTGGAGTCACCCAAACAGCCATGATAAAACAAGAGCTGGAGTCACCCAAACAGCCATGATAAAACAAGAGCTGGAGTCACACAAACAGCCATGATAAAACAAGAGCTGGAGTCACACAAACAGCCATGATAAAACAAGAGCTGGAGTCACACAAACAGCCATGATAAAACAAGAGCTGGAGTCACACAAACAGCCATGATAAAACAAGAGCTGGAGTCACACAAACAGCCATGATAAAACAAGAGCTGGAGTCACACAAACAGCCATGATAAAACAAGAGCTGGAGTCACACAAACAGCCATGATAAAACAAGAGCTGGAGTCACACAAACAGCCATGATAAAACAAGAGCTGGAGTCACACAAACAGCCATGATAAAACAAGAGCTGGAGTCACACAAACAGCCATGATAAAACAAGAGCTGGAGTCACACAAACAGCCATGATAAAACAAGAGCTGGAGTCACACAAACAGCCATGATAAAACAAGAGCTGGAGTCACACAAACAGCCATGATAAAACAAGAGCTGGAGTCACACAAACAGCCATGATAAAACAAGAGCTGGAGTCACACAAACAGCCATGATAAAACAAGAGCTGGAGTCACACAAACAGCCATGATAAAACAAGAGCTGGAGTCACACAAACAGCCATGATAAAACAAGAGCTGGAGTCACACAAACAGCCATGATAAAACAAGAGCTGGAGTCACACAAACAGCCATGATAAAACAAGAGCTGGAGTCACCCAAACAGCCATGATAAAACAAGAGCTGGAGTCACACAAACAGCCATGATAAAACAAGAGCTGGAGTCACACAAACAGCCATGATAAAACAAGAGCTGGAGTCACACAAACAGCCATGATAAAACAAGAGCTGGAGTCACACAAACAGCCATGATAAAACAAGAGCTGGAGTCACACAAACAGCCATGATAAAACAAGAGCTGGAGTCACACAAACAGCCATGTTAAAACAAGAGCTGGAGTCACACAAACAGCCATGATAAAACAAGAGCTGGAGTCACACAAACAGCCATGATAAAACAAGAGCTGGAGTCACACAAACAGCCATGATAAAACAAGAGCTGGAGTCACACAAACAGCCATGATAAAACAAGAGCTGGAGTCACACAAACAGCCATGATAAAACAAGAGCTGGAGTCACACAAACAGCCATGATAAAACAAGAGCTGGAGTCACACAAACAGCCATGATAAAACAAGAGCTGGAATCACCCAAACAGCCATGATAAAACAAAAGCTGGAGTCACCCAAACAGCCATGATAAAACAAGAGCTGGAGTCACACAAACAGCCATAATAAAACAAGAGCTGGAGTCACACAAACAGCCATGTTAAAACAAGAGCTGGAGTCACACAAACAGCCATGATAAAACAAGAGCTGGAGTCACACAAACAGCCATGATAAAACAAGAGCTGGAGTCACACAAACAGCCATGATAAAACAAGAGCTGGAGTCACACAAACAGCCATGATAAAACAAGAGCTAGAGTCACACAAACAGCCATGATAAAACAAGAGCTGGAGTCACCCAAACAACCATGATAAAACAAAAGCTGGAGTCACCCAAACAGCCATGATAAAACATGGACTGGAGTCACCCAAACAGCCATGATAAAACAAGAGCTGGAGTCACACAAACAGCCATGTTAAAACAAGAGCTGGAGTCAAACAAACAGCCGTGATAAAACAAGAGCTGGAGTCACACAAACAGCCATGATAAAACAAGAGCTGGAGTCACACAAACAGCCATGATAAAACAAGAGCTGGAGTCACACAAACAGCCATGATAAAACAAGAGCTAGAGTCAAACAAACAGCCATGATAAAACAAGAGCTGGAGTCACACAAACAGCCATGATAAAACAAGAGCTGGAGTCACACAAACAGACATGATAAAACAAGAGCTGGTGTCACACAAACAGCCATGATAAAACAAGAGCTGGAGTCACACAAACAGCCATGATAAAACAAGAGCTGGAGTCACACAAACAGCCATGATAAAACAAGAGCTGGAGTCACACAAACAGCCATGATAAAACAAGAGCTGGAGTCACCCAAACAGCCATGATAAAACAAGAGCTGGAGTCACACAAACAGCCATGATAAAACAAGAGCTGCAGTCACCCAAACAGCCATGATAAAACAAGAGCTGGAGTCAAACAAACAGCCATGATAAAACAAGAGCTGGAGTCACACAAACAGCCATGATAAAACAAGAGCTGGAGTCACACAAACAGCCATGATAAAACAAGAGCTGGAGTCACACAAACAGCCATGTTAAAACAAGAGCTGGAGTCACACAAACAGCCATGTTAAAACAAGAGCTGGAGTCACACAAAAAGCCATGATAAAACAAGAGCTGGAGTCACACAAACAACCATGATAAAACAAGAGCTGGAGTCACACAAACAGCCATGATAAAACAAGAGCTGGAGTCACACAAACAGCCATGATAAAACAAGAGCTGGAGTCACACAAACAGCCATGATAAAACAAGAGCAGGAATCATATAAACAGCCATGATAAAACAAGAGCTGGAGTCACACAGACAGCCTTGATAAAACAAGAGGTGGAGTCATATAAACAGCCATGATAAAACAAGAGCTGGAGTCACACAAACAGCCATGATAAAACAAGAGCTGGAGTCACACAAACAGCCATGATAAAACAAGAGCTGGAGTCACACAAACAGCCATGATAAAACAAGAGCTGGATCACAAAAGTTTGAAGTGCATACCACCTGAATAAACTCCGGCTGTTTATGGTTGAAAGCGCTTAACTGCTGTTAACATTTTAACGTGTTCCTGGGTGCTATCTCCTGTATGTGTTTCGTTTTTTCACAAGTTTTATTGCTTGGAGTATTTATGTTTGGCGTTATGTGGATTAAATATTTGATTTGACAATCGTGGTGTCTATCTGGACAGTGTCGCTCATTGGTGGTTCCGGAGTTTATTCAAAACAAGAGCTGGAGTCACACAAACAGCCATGATAAAACAAGAGCTGGAGTCACCCAAACAGCCATGTTAAAACAAGAGCTGGAGTCAGCCAAACAACCATGATAAAACAAGAGCTGGAGTCACCCAAACAGCCATGATAAAACAAGAGCTGGAGTCGCACAAACAGCCATGATAAAACAAGAGCTGGAGTCACACAAACAGCCATGATAAAACAAGAGCTGGAGTCACCCAAACAGCCATGATAAAACAAGTGCTGGAGTCAGCCAAACAACCATGATAAAACAAGAGCTGGAGTCACACAAACAGCCATGATAAAACAAGAGCTGGAGTCACACAAACAGCCATGATAAAACAAGAGCTGGAGTCACACAAACAGCCATGATAAAACAAGAGCTGGAGTCACACAAACAGCCATGATAAAACAAGAGCTGGAGTCACACAAACAGCCATGATAAAACAAGAGCTGGAGTCACACAAACAGCCATGATAAAACAAGAGCTGGAGTCACACAAACAGCCATGATAAAACAAGAGCTGGAGTCACATAAACAGCCATGATAAAACAAGAGCTGGAGTCACACAAACAGCCATGATAAAACAAGAGCTGGAGTCACACAAACAGCCATGATAAAACAAGAGCTGGAGTCACACAAACAGCCATGATAAAACAAGAGCTGGAGTCACACAAACAGCCATGATAAAACAAGAGCTGGAGTCACACAAACAGCCATGATAAAACAAGAGCTGGAGTCACCCAAACAGCCATGATAAAACAAGAGCTGGAGTCACACAAACAGCCATGTTAAAACAAGAGCTGGAGTCAAACAAACAGCCGTGATAAAACAAGAGCTGGAGTCACACAAACAGCCATGATAAAACAAGAGCTGGAGTCACACAAACAGCCATGATAAAACAAGAGCTGGAGTCACACAAACAGCCATGATAAAACAAGAGCTGGAGTCACACAAACAGCCATGATAAAACAAGAGCTGGAGTCACACAAACAGCCATGATAAAACAAGAGCTGGAGTCACCCAAACAGCCATGATAAAACAAGAGCTGGAGTCACACAAACAGCCATGATAAAACAAGAGCTGGAGTCACCCAAACAGCCATGATAAAACAAGAGCTGGAGTCACACAAACAGCCATGATAAAACAAGAGCTAGAGTCACACAAACAGCCATGATAAAACAAGAGCTGGAGTCACCCAAACAGCCATGATAAAACAAAAGCTGGAGTCACCCAAACAGCCATGATAAAACATGAGCTAGAGTCACACAAACAGCCATGATAAAACAAGAGCTGGAGTCACCCAAACAGCCATGATAAAACAAAAGCTGGAGTCACCCAAACAGCCATGATAAAACATGAGCTGGAGTCACCCAAACAGCTGTGATAAAACAAGAGCTGGAGTCACACAAACAGCCATGTTAAAACAAGAGCTGGAGTCAAACAAACAGCCGTGATAAAACAAGAGCTGGAGTCACACAAACAGCCATGATAAAACAAGAGCTGGAGTCACACAAACAGCCATGATAAAACAAGAGCTGGAGTCACACAAACAGCCATGATAAAACAAGAGCTGGAGTCACACAAACAGCCATGATAAAACAAGAGCTGGAGTCACACAAACAGCCATGATAAAACAAGAGCTGGAGTCACCCAAACAGCCATGATAAAACAAGAGCTGGAGTCACACAAACAGCCATGATAAAACAAGAGCTGGAGTCACCCAAACAGCCATGATAAAACAAGAGCTGGAGTCACCCAAACAGCCATGATAAAACAAGAGCTGGAGTCACACAAACAGCCATAATAAAACAAGAGCTGGAGTCAAACAAACAGCCATGATAAAACAAGAGCTGGAGTTACACAAACAGCCATGATAAAACAAGAGCTGGAGTCACACAAACAGCCATGATAAAACAAGAGCTGGAGTCACACAAACTGCCATGATAAAACAAGAGCTGGAGTCACACAAACAACCATGATAAAACAAGAGCTGGAGTCACACAAACAGCCATGATAAAACAAGAGCTGGAGTCACACAAACAGCCATGATAAAACAAGAGCTGGAGTCACACAAACAGCCATGATAAAACAAGAGCTGGAGTCACACAAACAGCCATGATAAAACAAGAGCTGGAGTCACACAAACAGCCATGATAAAACAAGAGCAGGAATCATATAAACAGCCATGATAAAACAAGAGCTGGAGTCACACAGACAGCCATGATAAAACAAGAGGTGGAGTCATATAAACAGCCATGATAAAACAAGAGCTGGAGTCACACAAACAGCCATGATAAAACAAGAGCTGGAGTCACACAAACAGCCATGATAAAACAAGAGCTGGAGTCACACAAACAGCCATGATAAAACAAGAGCTGGATCCCAAAAGTTTGAAGTGCAAACCACCTGAATAAACTCCGGAACCACCAATGGGCGACACTGTCCAGATAGACACCACGATTGTCAAATCAAATATTTAATCCACATAACGCCAAACATAAATACTCCAAGCAATAAAACTTGTGAAAAAACGAAACACATACAGGAGATAGCACCCAGGAACACGTTAAAATGTTAACAGAAGTTAAGCGCTTTCAACCATAAACAGCTGGTCTTCCTCAGAATGTATATATATACACACACACACACACACACACACACACACACACACACACACAAACACACATACATATATGTGTATGTGTGTATGAGTCCCTGGTGAGTTTGATCGAAACACAAAACATCAAACAAGCTTACCAGCGATTACCATTAATCGCTACTAAAATCTTCACAAAAAAAGTAATCACAAATGTAAACCATGAGGTTACACTTGCAATTAGGAAAAGTAAAACAAAAACAACACTTTTTATGTGAGGGGCTCTTCCATCACATCCCCAGAAATTAAATATACTAACTCCAGGGTCTCAAGAACTTGAAAAATAGGCAAAAGGCCTTGAATTGTGTAACAGTCGATATAGTTAACTTCGTCCTTTATATAATTCAACAAACAGATCCATTGGAGGAAAAGACTGCCATTTCACTACACAATAAAATGTGTGCAGTGATAACTCATATAACACTCACACACACACACACACACACATATATATATATATATATATATATATATATATATATATATATATATATATATATATATACATATATGGGTCCCCTTCAGATGGTCGAACTTTTAAAAGCTCGACTTTCATATGGCCGAGACCATATGATCGAACTTTTAAAAGCTCGATCAGTCTAAATGGAGATCTCCATAGAGGGCGGAACGGGAAGATTTCCCTATACCGCAATGTAGTGCGATCTCAGAGTTGGTATATTTACATAGCAGGGGTGTGGGGGGTGCAGGGGGTCTTGCCCCCCTGCTAGCACTGTTTAGGTTTTTTTTTTAATTTCTTTTTTTCTTCATATTTTCGAACATTCAAATGTTCGATCATATGGTCTCGACCATATGAAAGTTGAGCATTTGGATGTTCGATTATGTGAAGTAGACCCATATATATATATATATATATATAGGCAATGTCGAACACTGATATTGCCAAAATACACATCTTCCCCTATCTCGACCCATGTTAAAACCCATCCCTAGTTAGCAGTCGAGATGTATTTCGGCAATTCTGGTATTCGACATTGTGAATTTCGCACAATCTCGTTCGACCATGTGAACAGTCGACTGAGTACATTTCGGATATATGATAGTAAACCATCTATAGATATATATATATACATGTGTGTGTGTGTGTGTGTGTGTGTGTGTGTGTGTGTGTGTGTGTGTGTGTGTGTGTGTATGTATATATATATATATATATATATATATATATATATATATATATATATATGTGTGTATGTGTGTGTGTGTGTGTGTGTGTGTGTGTGTGTGTGTGTGTGTGTGTGTGTATGTATGTATGTATATAGATATAGATGTAGATCTATAGGGGTCTATATCACATTGTTGAATGACGTAGGCAGCGAATGCCTCTTTATCGAACTTTATTCATCAAAACTTAGTTGAATGATGTTTTAAGCTAAATTTTTCTCAGTGAAAATAAGCACTAGCCCAACTACTGATTGTCACAAAAATCACAAAATTTAAAACCCACTCTACTGCACCCCCCCACACACACACCCCTATCTAAATATACCAACTCCAAGATCACAGTGCAGTGGGGAAAAGGGCAACTTCCCAATGATAGCCCACTGTTTTTTTCCCTGGGAAAAAAAAGTCACTAAATGATTATTCGATGGATAGAGCTTTCGAGAAATGAAGTTTGATGAAGTTGCATTTGCTGAATAGGTCATTCGACGTGATATAGACCCTATATATGTATATATATATATATATATATATATATATATATATATATATATATATATATATATATATATATATTGGCTCCCTGTATAAATAAAAGACAGAAATGTACAAGAGCAAATATCAAACATCTCCTTTAAATTTTCTTTTTGCAGAAGACCAAGACCCCTTACTCCCTCTACCTATGTATACCATCTCTGAGATCATCGTACCTCAGAAAAATGGGAATATTCTGAGAAATGGCCATCTCAAACTTTGTACACCTAGATTTTCAGCCATTCAGTCTCCATATTACGAGACTCACCAGTGTGGGTCCCAACTTTTCAAATGGTTACCATGGATTTCATCTCGAGGTGCAGAACTCAACTTTGTATGGTTCTCAAAAGTCTTTATCTGAGCTTACTGTCTCATGATGAGTTTTGCTGTCATATCTGGCAAAAACTAGTGAAGCGTGGATTTCAGTCTCCTTGAAATAAGCATTTCTGCTGGAGATAAAAGTGTCATCATGTCATAATCTGAAACCTAACATTTTAAACAAAAAACCATGGCAAACTTACTGCAACAATCGTACACTTTATTTAACTTTATCCTACACTAGTTTCATACTCTGAATCATTATCTGAGTTTTTTCAGTGGCTGCATATGAAGTGACTTAAATGTGGAGCTTTTCTCCTTAGGCCTCTGCTGAAAATGGGTTTTGTCCGGTTGGACTTTTCCCTGGTTAACAAAGCAAATAACTAAATAAAGCAATAAATAGGAGTTCATAGCATTTCATAGCAATAGTTGGCTTGTTCAAGTCTGTAGGCTTTTCTGAAATAGATTTTTCACCTAGTGCCTTCAGTATTAGCCCAGTATTTTACTAGTCCATAAATTTTAATTGTATAAAGCATATATATTTGTGTATGATTTCAAACCATACCTCTACCATGATATTTAGACTAAGGTTGTCTGAACAGTGGTAGTGTTACAGAAAGGGGTTTTGTAAACGAAAGTGTACAGTGGCGGTTAGAAGCAGGGCAAGGATTAAGGTTAGCATTCCTTATTAAGGTGGGCAGGGAGCTACAGTCAGAGTCTCAGAACAGCTGTACATCACATGACATGTAAATCATTCTAGCCTGCTCATTATCCTTAAAGTGATATTCCTATATATATAAAACATCTCCTTTAAGAAAATCTATATAATGCAAAGTGGCATTCATTGCATTATACCACTCACTGTAAGCTGATCTTAATACTGTACAATACATGTTACGGATTATTTACAACAAATATGAAATGTTTCAATGTGTACTTAAAGAGGTTAATTAATAAATGTAACTTTCAGCCCTTGCAATTATTTTTGACTGAGAGTTTGTAGGGTAGGAGGGTGGTATAATGGCTGAAGTGTTTATCTTATAAACACAAGGTGCAGGGTTTGATTCTCATATGGGGATAATTGGCTAGGCTTAAAACGGGGCGCAAGGTCAGTTAGTCTAGTACTATCTATAAACCTATATCTGCCTGGTTTGTTCAACTTTATACTATATCTGCAGAATTTAGCACAAGTGTTTGCACTGAACTTCTGGTCTTCCTTTTGGGACAATTTTCTACTAATATCAGACCTGCTCCTCTTATAACACTGCCCATTATTTCATTTTGTTCTTATAGCATAAATTATTCTCTCTCTCTCTCTTGTTAAAAAAGCATGCAGCTAACCCAATTTACAGTCTTTTGATCCACTCTTTAGCTTGGTAGCATAAGTATTTATTGTCTCTGAGGTACCTTGTGTTTTTGTAAAGAAGAAGTGTCTAATAAATTATTTCTGTGCTGACCCTGATTAATTGTTTTTTATATTACGTACAGCTGTTTTGTCTTTATCTTCTGCAAGAAAAGCAATAGTTAAACACCTGTACAGTTTCCTCCCTAACAGTACACAGGAATGCAGCAGTCGACTTGCAGTGAGGAATAGACTGAATTTATGTTTCCAAAACTTAATTTTTATCTTGTTTCCTTCTTGTGAAAGAATTCCAGGAAGCTGCAGATGAGCTATATTTCTACTGAGAATTCATTTTCTGTAGGCCAATGCACAAAGTATCTTGGAAGCATATATATTTCTTCTCTTCTAGAGATATTGTTTACAATTCTTGCAAATATTTTACCACTCTGATAAGTGCCATGTCAGTCAGGAGACTTAATAAACAGCACAGACACCACCTGTATATTCTGTGTCATGCAAACCATTTTACATCGCTCATTAGTAAAGGTATGCATCACTGTACAACTTTTATTGAAAGCATCCCTAAAAGTCAGTGGGTCATCCTCCCCCCCCGGTCTTACTTTAGCCCTGCCCTTATCTTTTTAATGATGGACTTGTCCAGCTGGACTTCTTGTCAGAATTATATATTCTTTGTTCTCTTGCTCCCTTTCTGATCTTTTTCACAGTAAAACTGCTTTCTTCTTTCACAAGTACACTTTTACTTTCTACTTAACCTAGATATACCATAAAACCTGGTCCACTTTTCTGACCTCATCATGACTTCCTTGCTACTCCCTTTCTCCCAGATCTGAATTCCTCTCTCTGTTTATATGTAAACAATTAGCAGAGGTCTCCCTTCTTCTTGGCTATTTCTTTGTTTCAGAATAAGGCATGACTTTCATACCATACTTAAAAATAAAGACACCAGCACAAACTCTTGGAAGAAACAGCCACCAATGTGCATTTGTTTTTGCAATCACGACCATACTGAACTTGTTTCTAACACCTTATTTTTCTATTAGTTGTTATTAAAAATATACCATAGCTTATGTTACCGAGCTGAAGATAAGAGCAAAAACCTGTGAATTCAGTTAGCTCCACCCATAAAATAATACTACCAATCCATAACAACTTCATCCCGCCAAAACCTAACCAATAACAATCTCTTACATCTTCTCATTACTGTAACAGCCAATACCACTGCTCTACTCTTTACCATCTAAACACGCTCACCTATAAAACACCCCATATCCTAAGCTCACCAGTCCCCACCACGATACAGTGTCTCAATCTAACTTACTCCATACTCATATTATTAACGTACTCTACATCTTACTAATAAACCTAATATTAATAACACAGAACTACCCCCCCCCTGACTTTAACATCCAAAGAACTGATACATTATTCAAAAAAAGCAGGATGAGTAGCAATAATGTAATACAGTCGCATAAGCCTGTTATCTTTCTCATCTCCCATAATCTTCTTCCACAGTGTCGAACACTCCTATGTAACCTAATAGTAAACGCACACAAAACAATAAGTACGGAAACCCTTTATATCCCACCCAGAGACAATATTAGCATATTGCAGGACATCTTATCCTGGCTATCTTACAATGTACTAGGTGATGTTAACATCAACTGGTCAAGTCTCACCTCTCATATAACCAGTTCTAGTATAAACCTGCACAACTACTCCCAACTTATCACAGATCCTACCAAAATCGACCTGAAAAAGTGGTAAAACTATAACCCTGGACTGGTTATTAACAAGTCACCCTAACAATATACACTCCCACGGTACCTTAGCAAGCACACTTAGTGACCATCTGCCCATATATGCCGCAAGAGAATGCCATACATCTCCTACAAGACACACACACACATCCATATAAATCATCTCACAACATGAATAACTTTGAGCCAGATCTGTTCAACATGTCACTGCAATCTCACAACTGAAACATCCTACAGATCTTACCACTAGAGGATGCTGTTGATTATTTTAATAAAATATTTATGGATTTACTAAATAGCATGCCCCCTTAGGCTTAAAAAAGTGCAAAACAACCCTGCTCCTTGGCTTACTCCCACCACCAAGAAATTAATGAGGAATAGAAATAAGGCATGGAAGTTATACCTCTATAATAAAACAGAAAACAATATTCAACAACATAACAGATAAACCTGACAATAAATGTTATTAATCCAACTTGCAGAATAAGTGCTATAAAAATTCTATACAATTCTGGGCCACCATAACTAAAAATAATACACCCTGGCTCAAATATAATCAAACCCCAACCCTCATTGTTCAGTGGAATAAACAGCTAACACTTTAAATTACCACTTTATCTCTAGCATTGCTAAACTACTTCACAACCAAACTCAAAACAAATCAACCTTCTTTAATAATCTGACTGCATCTCACTCAGCCTCACTTCCCAGTTCTATTAATACTCACTCTTTCTCCTTTCAATCAGTAACCACCACAATAATCAAGAGCTACCTCAGACAAATTAAACCAAGTACACTAGCTCCAGATGGAATTCCTGGTGATTTCCTAAAAGTATTTCCCTTCCAGTATCCATTCTCATAAGTAGGTCTGTTCAGGAACACATGTCCCGGCCTTATGGAAAAAATCACACATCATTCCACTTCAGAAGGGAGGTCACTCCAATGATATATCCAGATTTAGACCCATTGCCATTCTCGCCACCTGTTTCAAAAATCCTTGACAATGCATTCATAATCAATGAATGGTTCATTTACAGACTAACGACTTCCTTACCCCCACATGACATGGTTTCAGACCAGGACATAGCACTACCACAGCTCTGCTAAACTTCACCAACATTAGTAAACCTATCCAGAGACAAAGGCCAGCTGGTTTCTGGATCTGCTCAAGGCCTTTGATAACATTTATTGTAGCCTACGTCTAAAACAACTCTCTTCACTTGGCCTGCCAAGCACCTTCAATAATTGGCTCTCCAGCTACCTTTCCAATAAACTGAGTCTGTTAAATAGATTAACTCTCACTTATTCTACCTATGATTAAAACCAGTGTTCCCAAAAGGGTCCATACTGGGGCCACTGCTTTTCAATATATTTATCAACAACCCACACTCTGCAAAATGCATCCTTCATACGATGTGCAGATGACTCCAATTTAATCTGCATTGCCAGCAACTCAGTTACTCTACAACACAACACCAAAGAGTCATTTTCATCAGTTAAAAGCAGGCTCAATAACTCCTAACTTCTACTTAATCCTAAAAAACAAAAGCTGTTATTATTCCACCCTAAAGCCCTAAACACCTCAATGTTTCTCAATAACAGCCTCTGATAACACCCCTATAGAAGTCATCCCCCAAGCCAGGCTCCTAGCTATTACAACTGGTAACAATTTGAAAATTGACTTACATGTGCAACAGGTTATCAAAAAAAAAAATCACCAAAAATGAGGATACTATAAAACAAGTTCTTAACTGATTCATTCAGGAAACTCCTGGTCTCTATACAGGCATTTCCCACTGTACTATATATGGCACCCCAGCACTGCTTAACCTTCAAGCTTCCAGTCAAAATAAACTACAGCAGTGCTACAATAAAATAGCAAAATTTGCCACAACCTCACCAAACAGAACCCATCGCTGATTTGCCCTAAAACAGCTTCATTGTCTTGACTTACACAAGCAACTCACTTGCACACAGCTACTCCTAGTCCACAAATTAATACACAAACCAGGACACAGCAAAGCCCCACTAGACTTATTGCACACATATAGCCCCACTAGGCCACTTTGATCTAAAATTAAAGCGCTCCTCACTAGCTACAAACCACAGCTGTCAGCAGGAACCTCCCGATATTCCAGCTATGTAGTCTACTTCTGGAACTCTATCCCCTGCACCCTTAAACATACTATCAATCTTTACAATTTCAAGACCAATCTAAAAATATCTATTTGACACCTTCATTCTCTGGCTGTTTAGAGCCTGGTCTCAGGCTGTGTCAAAAAAATATTTCATCACAAAGACACCCACATGTTCACATTCAGACTGTTTCACTGACATATTCTACCTATCCAGATCTCTGAATACTGTCTTTAAGTTTACAGAGCATGCCCAAAAGCCATCTGCTAGAGCTACTTATTTGGCCATGAGAAAATATTCTCTAGTAAGATTGCTAAATACATTTCTGCTTTTCAGTTTATTGCATTACAAGGCTGTCTTTTTAGGTTCTTAGGTGTATATTAGGCTAAGAAGCACTGGGGCCTTTATAAGCCTAGCCATGCAACACAAATGTATCCCATGAGTTATTGCCCCTTATTTTAAGAGGTGTGTGTTAGTTAGGGTATCTGTTTAGACCTCACCTTGTCCTGCTAGTGAGGTCTGTATTTCAGCACTTTTGGCCTCTTTTGACCTGATCCTTCAATGGCGACATTTTGATAAGCAGTTCCTACAGTGATTCTCTCTCTCTCTCTCTCAGACTACTAATCTTTTGATCCATCCCAGGTTATGATTTGAATGTTATAGGACTACTTCAGTGTTCTGGAGGGCATTCATTCTAGTAGTCATTCACATAGGACTTTTGAGTTATAAGCCTAGACTTTAAGTGCAAAAAAAAAATTGCTTGTGTTTCACATGTTTCAGGGTGTGTCTAGGTTAAACCACACCTTCTTCTAAAAGCAATTTCAGACGTAGCCTTGAATCAGTCTATGCATCTCATTGTTTTCCTTCTTGAGGCCCAGAGCAGTGAAGAATGATTGTCAATCTCCTGGATGCTGATATTCCTCCTTGAGGCCCAGAGCAGAAGAATGCTTGTCAGTCTCCTGGGTGCTGATATTCCTCCTTGAGGCCCAGAGCAGTGAAGAATGATTGTCAATCTCCTGGGTGCTGATATTCCTCCTTGCGGCCCAGAGCAGTGAAGAATGATTGTCAATCTCCTGGATGCTGATATTCCTCCTTGAGGCCCAGAGCAGTGAAGAATGATTGTCAATCTCCTGGATGTTGATATTCCTCCTTGAGGCCCAGAGCAGTGAAGAATGCTTGTCAATCTCCTGGGTGCTGATATTCCTCCTTGAGGCCCAGAGCAGTGAAGAATGATTGTCAGTCTCCTGGATGCTGATATTCCTCCTCGAGGCCCAGAGCAGTGAAGAATGATTGTCAATCTCCTGGATGCTGATATTCCTCCTTGAGGCCCAGAGCAGTGAAGAATGCTTGTCAGTCTCCTGGATGCTGATATTCCTCCTTGAGGCCCAGAGCAGTGAATAATGCTTGTCAATCTCCTGGGTGCTGATATTCCTCCTTGAGGCCCAGAGCAGTGAAGAATGATTGTCAATCTCCTGGATGCTGATATTCCTCCTTGAGGCCCAGAGCAGTGAAGAATGCTTGTCAATCTCCTGGATGCTGATATTTCTCCTTAAGGCCCAGAGCAGTGAAGAATGATTGTCAATCTCCTGGATGCTGATATTCCTCCTTGAGGCCCAGAGCAGTGAAGAATGCTTGTCAATCTCCTGGATGCTGATATTCCTCCTTGAGGCCCAGAGCAGTGAAGAATGCTTATCAATCTCCTGGATGCTGATATTCCTCCTTGAGGCCCAGAGCAGTGAAGAATGATTGTCAATCTCTTGGATGCTGATATTCCTCCTTGAGGCCCAAAGCAGTGAAGAATGATTGTCAGTCTCCTGGATGCTGATATTCCTCCTTGAGGCCCAGAGCATTGAAGAATGATTGTCAATCTCCTGGATGCTGATATTTCTCCTTAAGGCCCAGAGCAGTGAAAATGATTGTCAGTCTCCTGGATGCTGATAACTTGCTTGCTGAATTTGTTTTATTAATTTGTAAACCCTTTTATTGTGGGTGCTCAATTATATCAGCACCTGATAGCAAAAAATTATACTGAGCACAGAGATAACTTGGTTTTCCCATAATTTTAATTTTAAAACCATTTTAGTTAAGACTTGATATTTAAACAATGCTTCCCCACTCTCAAATAAGTTGTCAAACCATTTGTAGAATTATACTCCTATCTATAGAGGAACAACAACTAGTCCAATCAGTTCAAGAGCAAAGGGTTCTTAAAATAGTCTCTAGCTAAGGGGTTACCCATGTATAGTCTCTAGATAAGGGGTTACCCATGTATAGTCTCTAGCTAAGGGGTTACCCATGTATAGTCTCTAGATAAGGGGTTACCCATGTATAGTCTCTAGCTAAGGGGTTACCCATGTATAGTCTCTAGCTAAGGGGTTACCCATGTATAGTCTCTAGCTAAGGGGTTACCCATGTATAGTCTCTAGATAAGGGGTTACCCATGTATAGTCTCTAGCTAAGGGGTTACCCATGTATAGTCTCTAGCTAAGGGGTTACCCATGTATAGTCTCTAGATAAGGGGTTACCCATGTATAGTCTCTAGATAAGGGGTTACCCATGTATAGTCTCTAGCTAAGGGGTTACCCATGTATAGTCTCTAGATAAGGGGTTACCCATGTATAGTCTCTAGCTAAGGGGTTACCCATGTATAGTCTCTAGATAAGGGGTTACCCATGTATAGTCTGTAGATAAGGGGTTACCCATGTATAGTCTCTAGATAAGGGGTTACCCATGTATAGTCTCTAGCTAAGGGGTTACCCATGTATAGTCTCTAGCTAAGGGGTTACCCATGTATAGTCTCTAGCTAAGGGGTTATCCATGTATAGTCTCTAGATAAGGGGTTACCCATGTATAGTCTCTAGCTAAGGGGTTATCCATGTATAGTCTCTAGATAAGGGGTTACCCATGTATAGTCTCTAGCTAAGGGGTTATCCACGTATAGTCTCTAGATAAGGGGTTACCCATGTATAGTCTCTAGCTAAGGGGTTATCCATGTATAGTCTCTAGATAAGGGGTTACCCATGTATAGTCTCTAGATAAGGGGTTACCCAGGGAAGCCCTCTAGACATAAGTGCCTCTTTTCAGGGGCAACCTTAGAGCACCATCTGTTAATTGACTTTTTCAAAATCATACCATTTGCAAGTGGAAATGGTAAGATTCAAACTCAGAACTACCAAATATGGCATATTAGAATTCCGTTGTCTCAATCCTGTGTGGTGCATTTTTGAGAGGGTCTTTAAGTCCCAGAAGATACAGCAGCTCCTTGTCTCCTTTACTCTCAGTTGTGGGGGCTCTTTACTGACTGATCAAGTTCTCCAAAAGTGGATTGGTTACTGTACAGTGTTTTTCCAGCAACAAACTAGTCGGCCTCTTGTTAAGCTGTCAGATTCTTGGCCATTGTACAAGTTTCAGGACTGTATCTGCAGCTGACACATGTGCTGTGCCAGGTTTACAATGAGTAATAGCATCTTCTTTAATCGATATGACTATCTAAACCTAAAACATCTACAACTGTGAGAGGACACTCAAAATAGTAGCACTTTCAAGACAACAAAATGTAAAAGCATGTGTTATTTGAAGGGGGCAACCCCCCCTGCACCACACATTTGGAGAAGAAGGAGAAAAAAGTAAGGAAAACGGAACACTCACCCTCCTTCTCTCTTCTCCAAGTCTAACCACCAGGACAAAATGATGGCAATCTGTTAATGACAACTTTCAGAAGTCAAGGTGAATGTCAAAGTCCTCTGGCTCTACAAGTTTGCAGATGACTGTAAATTGGGAGCTATCATAGATTCCTCCATGACACAGGCATCCTACAAGAAGGTCTACACAAACAAGTGACTGGTGCCAAAGCCATGGATTAAAACTCAACACAAAGAAATGCATTACAGTGCTCTTTGGGAAATCATCCACCCAAGCTAATTACTCCATCAATAAAATACCCTTAATAGCTGACACAGTAGTTAGGGATCTGAGAACATATGTAGACAGTAATCTGACCTTTGCCCAACTCATAGCCAAGGTAATAAGAAAGCCATTCTATGTCACTCAACTCATAAGCACGGGTCCAGCATCTAGGTCCAAGGAAGTTATAGTACCACTCTAGTCATCCCTTATCAGACCCATCATTGAGTACAATGCCTCCCTTGGCATGTACCTAACCAGGCATTGACAACAGTTGGGACATCTCCAAAGGATCATCACCAGGAGAATCCAGGTTATGAATACCCTGTCCTACACAGATCACCTTAAGGCCCCATCTCTGTACTCAATCTCCTATATTTTACTGAAATGCGATCTATGCCTAGCGTATAAAGTATCCTCATATCCAGCTCTAATGGATCTCTTCCACATCAGCAGAACAAATAACACCAGGAACATTAGATCCAAGGACCTGAACTTTGCCTGCAATATAAATAGAATATGCTGGAGAGACCGATTTGTGTCTTAAAGGACCCCTGCACTATGGAATAAGCTCCCTATGCACATGAATTAGAATTCATCCCTGACTTTATTCAAACAAAACCTTGATTACTGGATGGGAAATCACAAATTCACTCCTAATCTGACACCCATGTCTCTGATGGAAAGAGGCTGACAGTATATAAATTAATCACCAACTAACATGCCACCCCCATAACCCTTAGCTTCCTCCTTACTAACATACCCCATCATATACACGTCCAAGGTATTTGGGGACAAAACTGGGTTGGATTGCACAGTTAAGCTTATAAAGACCCTGGTAGTCATTGGTCTAGAATAAACCAATGAACAACATTTTATATCATGAATCCTCTGCAAAGCAGTAGGGCGTCCTCATTCAGAATGTTTCATTCTGAATCATTTCACAAGGCTTGTCAATCTCATTCTCCCTTTCTTGGTGACAATGTTTGGAACCTTCCAGTACATAGTAATTGGGGAGAGATACTTGACATTAGACATTACTGATATGTGAGTGTGAACCATATCCATAATTTGTTGATAGGAACCTCTACAGTGAGTGCTTAATCCCCAGGTTCATTGCCCCCCCCCTTTAAGTTATTTCCCACAGCACACCATTGAGTTTGGCAGGAAGTTTATGTAAGCTGAAACTCCACATTTATAAGTGAATATGCTTGTCACTTTGTACATTGTTTCTCACTTACAGACAGACTGTAGTTTGTCAGGGGTCATGACCTGGAAATAGATGGGTTGCCTCTCAATTGTCCCTGATTTTGCAGAAAATCCCTGATTTTATCACATATTTGCGTCCTGCACCATATATATTTTTTGATTTTCTGGTAATTCATTGCGGATTACAGTCAGTCAGTAATATCAGACACTAAGTTTCATATTTCTTATTTTTTTCAGAAAATGCATGTTGATAGAAAACCTGTTATTATATTACCTTCATAGGTGAATTGCAGTCATATTTAGAAATCATTGTTGATCCTGGATCTTTGTCCCCCACTCCTATTAGTTTTACTAAATAACTATGGGATGTGCAAATCTCTTAAGACTGCTTCACAGATGCTGATGTGGGAGAAGAATTGTGGGTATTCAGAAGAGAGGTGCTGATACGGGTGAAGGATGGGGGCATCCATGCCTCACTAAATGTGGGTTATGAGACACTTTGGACATGAATACATGACAGTGCTGAACAAATAACATCCTTCATATTGATGACTGCTGCAGTAGCCTAGCTATATGGGGTACATCCTGTATATCATAGAACAACTGGCCAGCTTTCCAGGGCACCTTCCACATGTGTAAACCATTAGTAAGCTCGAGCTGAGCTGACTACAAGATATGTTTGGGTGCCAAGCCTTTCAAAGCTTTCCTGCCATTGAAGAGAGCACTTCACTGCAGGCTTTAGAGGATGGACTTTCAGCTTATGCTGTTCCATTGTTGGGAAGATAAGTTTTCTTGGGAGAAAATACTTCCACATATTATTTTTAACATTTAAAGTTACTTTCTTGTTCAGGAAAATATATTTTAAACTAGGAATATGTGCTTTTTATTGACTGTCACGTGACTTTACTGGGCTTTTAAAAGTGAGCGCACCTTTGTTTCTGACAGTTTAAAATCTGATTTTAACATTCTAAAACTGTTTTTTTTTCTTCTGGGGAGAATCTGTGTTTCAATTACCTTTTGGAGCTAATAAAGTATATCAGAGTGCTTTTTACTGTGTTTCTACAAACAAAAGTTACTTTTTATTACTTGTTAAATTTTAGCTGCTTGTGCTGTTTCTCTTCCCAATGAGAAAAACACCATTTTTGGCTTGACCATGGAACAGGCTACCAGTCACATGGTTGGCCCTTCTTCCATCTACGAGAAGAAAAAGTTAACTAAACAGCTTTTGGCACAACAGCAGGCTAACAGTTTGTTTCAGCCACATGTGGGTGACTGTTGTGGCCAAAGATGGCTCCTCAAAGCATTCATCTTTGTCCCTGAATCTCTCCTGCATTGTCATACAACCACTATGAACTATGGGTTATCAACATCCTCTGCAGCTTTGGGGGTCCCCTCAGTGGGAAGGAGAGAGCCACCCTTGTCAGTTTTAGAAAAGGGAAAGGGAAGGTGTCCCTGCTTTGCCAGAATGTTTTGTCCGCCCCTGGGGTAGTTGTGGCTCCCATTAACAATCCTGTTTGCTCAAAATTTCCTGTCAAAATGAAACAGAAAACTAAATATGTATCACCTCCTGGACCAGTCTCGCTGAACAGGAGTAAGTTTATTAGGTCTGGCTCAGGGTCTTGTACAGGCTAGTGACCCTTCTTATCATGTGTTGTAAAATAAAAAGGGATTCCTCTTTTCCCAGAACAGATTTAAGAACTTGAATCTGGAGAGGAATGTGGTGAGACAGAAACAGGTTTTTCTCCTCATATTTATTTTTCTTTTTCTTTTTTACTCAAATATTTTATTTAAATTCATTAAAATACTATAACAATAGTATAAATATTTTAGAACATAAATGTTGAATATGAAACACAATAACAATTTACAATATATACAAAGGCCTGAAATAGTGTATAACATATTCCAATTAAGTAAAAACAATTGTTTAAAAAGATATTAATGATCTTAGAAAAGTCAGTGTCCATTTGAAAAGTCTTGGTGAGAGATGAAACCTTTATCCAAGGACTGTTGATGAAGTTCTTCAGATAAATTCTAAGTTTTTTGTTCTGGTTTCATTAGATAGTATTTCTTTTAACAAGGTCAATAAATCTTCAATATTTGGAGAGGTAATAGAATTCCACTTTCTAGTGATACATTTTCTAGCTACAGCTAGAATTGTCCATAAAGGTATGAATTCATTTTATTCATAGTAAAACCTTCACATACATTAAAAAATATATTGTTTTGGTTAATGAAAATGAATCTGAAAATAAGGCTTTAAGAAAACCATCAATATTTTCCCAGAATAGTCTTAACTTGGGACATTCACAAAAATATTAAACCCATCTGTTTTACAAGGTTCTAAACATCTCCAACAAATAGCAGTTTCAGATTTACTGAATTTAGCTATTTTGCCTGTTGTTAAAAAGGTTCTGTGGAGAAATTTCCAGGGAAAAATGCTTCAATGCTGAACCCAAGATGTGGATTTAACAAAGGATAACATTTTAGCTTTCTCCATCTGGGAATAATTAGGAGTGAGACCTTTAGTTATAAAATTCTAGTGTTTCGAAGTTAAAGCATTCTTATATTTTATTAAAATATATAATAAAAAATATAATAAAAATATATTTTATATATATATATATATATATATATATATATATATATATATATATATATATGTATAGTAATGAATACAATAATATAATTAAAAAAAAACAAGATTGTACCAAGAATGGCAGCCACAGTTTAGTGCTCTCAAGTATTCTGTTTGTTTTTGTTTATTTGTAGTATACTCGGGAAGAATTGTTAAATATTCGGCAACTCATTTCATGCAATTTGACATTAGATTTTTCACAATTAAGAAATTTTCTGGAGATCCTAGCTGGAGGAGCATAAGCTGTCAGCAGCAGAGGTAGACACAGGCATCACAAAAGGAGGAAGCGAGCTGGTGCACTGGTTAGGTTGAGACAGAGAGGTTTTCGAATGGTACTCCCAAGTGTACATTTGGCAAACCTCCACTCCCTATGCAGTAAGATGGATGAACTATTACTTCTCAATAAAACTCACAAGGATTTTTCACTTTCGTCTGTACTGTATTTCACAGAAACTTGGCTAAATGAATCCATTCCAGACTCTGCATTACATCTGCTTGGTTTTCAACTTTACAGAGCAGACAGAGTATTGGAGACATCAGGGAAGAGTAAAAGAGGTGGAATCTGCTTTTATATCAATGAAGGTTGGTGTAACGATGTCACAGTGTTAAGTAAAATGTGCTGCCCTGACTTAGAAATGTTTTGTGTTAATTGTAGACCTTTTTATTCACCGTGGGAGTTCTCTTCATTTATTCTGATTAGTGTTTACATTCCACCTCAAGCCTGTGTGAGGGTGGCACTACAAAAACTGTCTGATCAGATTATATGCTTGTAGCAGAATTATCCAAACTCCCTTCTGATTATTCTGGGGAATTTTAATAAGGCAAATCTCAGCCATGAACTTCCTAAATTTACACAGCATAAAAAGTGTACTACCAGAGACAGGAACGCACTGGATCGTTGTTATACAGTGTTAAAACATGCTTATCCTGCTGTGCCCCGTGCAGCTTTGGGCTTTTCTGGCCACTGTCTGACTCATTTGCTTCCCATCTATAAGAGCAAGTTAAAATCTGTTAAACCTGTGATCAATAGAGAGAGAAGGTGGACTATTGAGGCAAAGATGAAGCTACAAGTCTGCTTTGATTGTACAGACTGGAGTGTCTTTGAAGATTCTGCTGCTAACTTGCATGAACTGGCAGACACAGTAACATCTTATGTCAGCTTCTGTGAAGATATGTGTGTCTCCACTAAGACCTGGTTAAAATTTAACAACAACAGGGAGGATGCTATACGGGTTAGGGTGTTTACCCTACAAACACAAGGTACAGGGTTTGATTCTCACATGGGGTAATTGGCTAGCCTTAAAAATGGCCTACAAGGGCAGTTAGCCTAGTATTAATTTATGAACCTATGAACAACAAACCCCGGTTTACTGCTAAACTTAAGCAGCTTTGTCAAGCCTAGGAAGATGCCTATAGAAGTAGGGATAGAACACTTTTTAGACAGGCAAGGAACACACTGACAAAAGAAATCAAAGTGGCTAAAAAGAACTATTCTGAAAAGCTGATAAAACAGTTTTTAGCCGATGACCCTGCATCAGTGTGGAAAGGTCTGTAAAAGATTACAAACTACAGGAAACAATGCAGCTAATTACCAGCTGGCTGATGACTTGAATGCTTTTTACTGCAGGTTTGATAAGCCTGAGACTACAAATGACACTGTTACCAGCTCTGTCAGTGTTCAGACTTAAATGACTCCTTCACACATTCTCTCATTCAGCCTGCATTAATTATCTCTGAGGAGGATGTGTATCAGTTTTTAAAAGACAGCAAATTAAGAAAGCAGCTGAACCAGATGGGGTTTCACCCTCCTGAATATTATCTTGCAAAACCTTATGATGTCTCTTAGCACCACCTTTACCAAGGCCCTTTCCTCCCTTACCACGACCAGACATGATTCCTCAAACTGAATACTACCACAACTGTTTAAAAACATGTTCTGATCAACTGGCTCCTGTTTTTACTTGGATTTTTAATAAATCATTAGAGCTGTGTGAAATTCCCTTATGTTTCAAACAAGCTACAATCATTCCAGTGCCTAAAAACCCACTACAAACAGGACTGAATGACTACAGACCTGTTGCTTTGATGTCCGTGATCATGAAGACTTTTAAGAGGCTGGTGTTAGCTCACTTGAAGGATATTATAGCTCCCTCATTGGACCCCCTTCAATTTGCTTATCGAGAGACCTGGTCAGTGGATGATGCAGTTAATATGGGCCTGCATTATATCTTGCAACATCTTAGCGACCCAGGGACATATGCAAGGATTCTGTTTGTAGACTTCAGCTCTGCGTTTAATACAATAATTCTAGAACTTCTTCACTTGAAACTCTCCCAGCTTTCCATTCCTGCTTCCACCTGTCGATGGATCACCAATTTTCTAACCAGTAGGAAACAGCAGGTGAACTGGGGAAATTAATATCTACCTATCGCAAGAGCAATACAGGTGGCCCCAGGGATATGGGCTCTCCCCACTGCTATTCAACCTCTGCACTAATGATTGCACCTCTAAGGACCCCTCTGTCACTTATTAAATATGCAGATGATACAACTATCATCAGGCTTATCAGGAATGGTGGTGAGTCTGCATGCAGACAGAAGGTTGAGCAGCTGGCCCTTTGGTGCAGTCAGAATAATCTGGAATTGAACACTCTTAAAACTGTGGAGATGACAGTGGACTTTAAGAGTGATACTACAATATTATCCCCCCTCTTTATATTTAATACTGCTGTGTCAGTTGTGAAATCCTTCAAGTTTTTGGGATCTATAATGTCCCGGGACTTGAAGTGGAAGACCAATGTAAGGTCCATCATAAAAAAGGCACAACATTGAGTGTACTTTCTGCGACAGCTGAGGAAGTTCAGCCTCCCATAGAAACTGTTGATTCAGTTCTATACAGCAGTCATTGAGTCTGTTCTCAGGTCATCCATAACAGTGTGGTTTGGATCTCTGTCTAATCATTGACAAAAATAGGTTACATTGAATAGTCAGGTAGGCAGAAAATATCATTGGTGCTAGTTTGCCCTCCTTAAAGGACCTGTACTATTCCAGAGTCATGAAAATAGCAGAGAAAATCATCACCGATCCTACCAAAAGTCAGGTGTTATAGATTAATATGCACCAAAACAAGCAGATATAAGAATATTTTTTTTCCGCAGGCCATCAAGTTCATAAATGGTTAATTCAGCTTATTAGATTGGGGTATTCCTTCACCCAAGCCTCCGAGGATTCTGCAGTATTGTTTACATATTGTTAATACTTGTTTTTTTCAGAGTTTATTTCAGTATTTCTTGCACTGAATTGCACTTTGCACCTTGAAACTGCACTGAAACCAGAGTCAAATTCCTTGTTTGAGTGCATACTTGCCCAATAAATGTGATTCTGATTCTGATATAACTTGAATGTAATGTTATCAGTTTTAAAACTGTTATGCAGTACTTCACATATATAACATATTAAAGAGGATTGCTCTAGAATAGATGAGTTTTTAATAACTCTGCAAAGATCTTGTGTGTAAGTTAATATGCTTTATAATAATAACCAATCTTATGATGGCAAATCATATTCTTTAATAAGTTGCTGAGCATCTAATATATTTAGATCTTTTATAAATTTTGGCAGCAATTAAGATTTTTAACTTCCCGTGCATTAAAATGTTGAAATGAAAATCTGGAAAATTCTTTGTGATTTTGAAAGGTATTAGTAAATCAAACCAGACTTTAATATCTACATTAAAATTAACAAGTTTCCTGAAGCTTTTGAAGATGTGGGTTAAAGAATTTAGCTTTGTACGTTTGGTTATATTATATTGTACAATATAGCAAAGGAAATGCCAACATTTATTATAAAGATTACTTAAAGGAAATTTTGATAACAAAGTATTTTAATTTAATAATATAATAAGCTGTAGGGATTTCCATTTGGAATTATAATTTGGATCAATCCAATATATGAGATCCTTAAATAACGATACTCTGATGTATCTGTCAATGTCTGGGAACTTTATACCACCTTGATCCCATGGCCTAATATGATGTAGACAAGCAATTCTATTCCTATTAGGATACCATAAAAAGTGTATTAATAATTTATTAATATCTTTAATGAATTTATTTCCAGAAAAAATTTTAAGAGTTATAGCGATATATAGAATCTTTGGCAAAAGAGCCATTTTTGTCAACTGTAACCTATCTTCAAAAGAAATGAACATATTATTCCATTTATTTATATGATTATTTATTAAAGATATGATATTTTTATACTTGATTTCTATTGTCTTTTGTATAGTACTCATAAGACTATGCCCAAACAATTCCGGGAATTTGTTCTCCAATGATGTTTTGATTATCTGACTGGTTTTTAACTTATTGTTAAGTATACAGCATGTGCTTAGATTTCTGTTTATTAAAATGAAGATCAGAAAGTCTTTGAAAATAATTAATTATAGAATATAATTCATATAAAACTGTTTTTGAGTTAGGTAAAGTAAGTAAAATGCCATCAGCAAAAAGTGTTACTTTGGAGTTATAATGATTATAAATATTAATACCTATAATCTTTGTATTGTTTCGTATCTGAGATGCAAAGACTTCAATGGCAAGTGTGAATAAAATAGGAGATAACAGGCAGCCTTGCTTAGTGCCTTTAGTTATGGGTATATATTCTGAAGTGAAAGGACCTACTTTGACATAAGTTAAGTTGTTCTTATAAATAGTTTTTAACATAGAAATGAAAGAAGAGGGAAATGCTAGTGAACTCAATATTCCAAAAAGATAATCCCAGCTGACAGATTCAAAGACCTTTTCATTATTTAAAAAAACTAGTAAAGATTCTTTATTCTCTCTATCTAACAATTTAATGAGTGTAAGAATTATTTTAATGTTATCGTCAGTGTGTCTTTTGTAAATAAATCTGCATTGTCATTGTTTATCATTTCAGACAGTGGAATTTTCATTCTGTCAACAAATATGGACATGAAGATCTTATAACCATTGTTTAAGAGGAACTAGGTCTATATGAACTACAATGTTGTGGGTCTTTATTAGTTTTAAGAATAGGAATTTGTTCTTCTTTTGGCTTTTCCCGGTTAGGGGTTGCCACAGTGGAACTCCGGTCCGCTAATGATTGGCAGTAGATTTTTATGGTGCCAAGGTGCCAGCCCGACACCCAACCTTCAACAACGGCATGCCCATTCACGCATGTCTTTCAAATAGGAATAATCAGTGAATATCTCCAGTGTGGTGAAATAATATTATGCATTTGTACTTCAATCAAAGTTTTGTGACGTAAAGCTATAACAGTTGAAGGGAATAGTTTATAAAGTTCTATAATAATGCCATCTGCACCAGGGGCTTTATTAGGTTTAAACTTTTTAACTTTATCTTTAATCATTTATAGATATTTGCTTCTCAAGATCTGTTTGGATTGCCTCTAAATTAAGAGAAGATAGTTCTATGTCAAGAGCATTACTTGTTAGGTTATTAGTGTTTAGTATAATAAAATCTAAAAGCTTCAAAAATATCACCTATGTTGGATACTGGTTTGTTGGAACCTTCATGTAGTATTTTCCTAATGTTATTCGAGTTAGATTGAATCTTGACTTTCACTGATAAATTGTGAATACGTTTTAGAGCTGAAGTATAAGAATTTAATTTCAATCTTTCTAATGCAAAATTCATTTTATGTGTTAAAATATCTAACTATTTCTTATTTAGTTACTCTATTTTCTTCTTATCATCCGACGATAGGTATATAGATCTGGACTTAATTGTTGAAAGTTTTTTAATTGCATATTTTGCATCTCTGAGTCCCATTCTTTTAGTTTATTTTTATAACAGGTGAAAGTTTTACATTAAATTGGTATCAGCAGAATGATTTACTTCCATGATGAACTGCAATTCTTTTAAAAAACATGGTTTAAAGTATTTGATTTTTGTTATATAGGCTGGTATTCTAGTTATGAAATTTAGCTTGGTAAAATCAAGTTGCAACTTAAGTATGACGCAATTATGATCCGAAAGAGGACATGGGAGTATAGAAAAACATGAGATTTTTTAATTTTAAGTAATTGGAAACTCGAGTTCTAACTATTCTTCTGTGGGTTTTGAATCTATGATCTATATGAGAAAAACATAATGAGTTACTGTATTTGGAATTGAATGTATCATATAAGTTGAGGGACTCAATCCATTTTTAAAGAGTTTTGCTGTTGGAGTGAATCTAAGTGGATGATTATGGTGTCAAAGCTATCCAAAATGCAATTGAAATCTCCTCCCTGTATGAGATTGCCTTTATAGACACTAGTTTTGATATCAAGGTGACATTTTGCTGTTGTTATTCCTAATCCTAGAAACCAATAAAGATTAACAAATGTCCAAATTCTGTAATTAAGCTTTAAAATAATAATGCCCAACAATCCTTCTGGATCTTCATATTTGTTTATGATTTGTGGATTTACAACATTTTTCTTCCATAGAATAATGATACACCTCTTCTTGGATTTCTATGAGGAATGAGCTAGTATTAAATAATTATTAAAATTCCAAATATTTTTTCAGTGGATTTAAAATTAGTTTCCTGTAAAAATACAATTTGCAATTTATTAACATTTAAGTATTTAGCAAGTTTAACCTTTTCCTTGGATTGTTCAGACCATTGATAGTTAGAGAAGTTATAGATAAAGACATACGTATATACAAGAGTATTTAAGCATATAATAAGCAAAGGTTTATGTTTTTATCCCATATATCTTTCTAATACATAGAAACATATGAGTATTTATAAATAAATATAGTGTAATTTAAAATATATTAGCTATATCTGTAAAGGGTAGTATCATGAATTCAGGCCTATCTAAAAGGGAAATAAAAAGATGATATAAAACATATAATCAAAGAAAATAAAAGATTTTCTAAAGTCAAACATCGAATTATTAAAGTTCCCAGTCTGAGAGATAAACTTAGATCTGTCAGACTGCTTTCCTTAACCATCATAACCATGTTCAGCAGCTCTAATAAGTCCTGTAAATGAGGCTTATACAACTGAACTAAATTAATCTGAGCAGTTTCAACTAATGCAGGTAGTAAGCATTTAAGATATAAACTTCCCAAACATCAAACAAGTATTCCTGTTTTATAAATAAGCAATTAAATAATAAATAAATCTGTTTTTATAAGTGTATATAGAAGTAGAATGATTCAGGTTATCACCATAGCTTATATTAACTAGTTGAGGCAGGTTATTCTCCTCAGATTCCTAATTCAGCCTCAGAGCATGTTGTCTGAATCTCGCTGTTAAGGATTCTCTTTCTCAGAGACTATTTTCAGAATGTCCCACAGTTTTCAATAGGAGAAAATAATATAAACTGTTACATGTGGAATTTCTAGAACCTTCACCCGTTCTCCCAGTGCTGTCACCATAGGAGGATATGTTTGTCACAGCCTGTGGTCCCTCCTTCCACCCCCCAGTACTGTCACCATAGGAGGATGTCTTTGTCACAGCCTGTGGTCCCTCCTCCTATCTCTCAGTGCTGTCAGTATTGGAGGATGTGTGTATCACAGCTTGCGGTCCCTCCTCCCATCCCTCAGTGTTGTCAGCATCGGAGGATGTGTTTGTCACAGCCTGTGGTCCCTCCTCCCATCCCCCCAGTGCTGTTAGCATGGGAGGATGTGTTTGTCACAACTTGTGGTCCCTCCTCCCATCCCCCAGTGCTGTCAGCATTGGAGGATGTGTTTATCACAGCCTTTGGTCCCTCCTCCCATCTCTCCAGTGCTGTCAGCATTGCAGGATGTGTTTATCACAGTCTGTGGTCCCTCCTCCCATTCCCCAGTGCTGTTTCATTAGAGGATATGTTTGTCACTGCCTGTGGTCCCTCCTCCCATCCCCTCAGTGCTGTCAGTATTGGAGGATGTCTGTGTCACAGCTTGTAGTCCCTCCTCCCACCTCCAGTGCTGTCAGCATTGGAGCATGTGTTTATCACAGGCTGTGGTCCCTCCTCCCATCCCCCAGCGCTGTCAGTATTAGAGGATATGTTTGTCACAGCCCATGATCCCTCCTCCCATCCCTCAGTGCTGTCACCATTAGAGGATGTGTTTGTCACAGCCCATGATCCCTCCTCCCATCCCTCAGTGCTGTCAGTATTGGAAGATGTGTGTGTCACAGCTTGTAGTCCTTCCTCCCAGCCCCCAGTGCCGTCACCATAGGAGAATGTGTTTGTTACAGCCTGTGGTCCCTCTTCCCATCCCCCTCAGTGCTATCAGCATAGGAGGATGTGTTTATCACCGCCTGTGGTCCCTCCTCTCATCCCCCAGTGCTGTCAGCATTGGAGGATGTTTTTGTCACAGCCTGTGGTCTCTCCTCCCATCCCCCAGTGCTGTCAGCATAGGAGGATGTGTTTTTTACAGCCTGTGGTCCCTCCTCCCATCCCCCAGTGTTATCACCATAGAAGGATGTGTTTGTTACAGCCTGTGGTCACTCCTCCCATCCCCCCCAGTGCTGTCAGCATAGGAGGATATGTTTGTCACAGCCTGTGGTCCCTCCTCTTATCCCCCAGTGCTGTCAGCATTGGAGGATGTGTTTGTCACAGCCTATAGTCCCTCCTCCCATTTTCCCTGTGCTGTCAGCATTGGAGGATGTGTTTATCACAGCCTATGGTCCCTTCTCCCATTCCCCCCCAGTGCTGTCAGCACTGGAGGATGTGTTTGTTACAGCCTGTGTTCCCTCCTCCCATCCCCACTGCTGTCAGCATTGGAGGATGTTTTGTCACAGTCTATGGTCCCTCCTCCCACCCCCAGTGCTGTCAGCACCGGAGGATGTGTTTGTCACAGCCTGTGGTCACGCCTCCCATCCCCCCAGTGCTGTTAGCATTGGATGATGTGTTTATCAGCCTGTGGTCCCTCCTCTCATCCCCCACTGCTGTCACCATAGGAGGATGTGTTTGTTGCAGCCTGTGGTCCCTCCTCCCATCCCCCCCAGTGCTGTCAGCATTGGAGGATGTGTTTGTTACAACCTGTGGTCCCTCCTCCCATCCCCCCCAGTGCTGTCAGCATAGGAGGATATGTTTGTCAGTCCTTGGTTTTATTGACAGCCAGCCTACTGCTCCTAAGGGAGCAGACAGAATATACAAAGTATCTCAGTCTTTCATATTTGTATACACTCACCCCAGACCTGACCCAGTCGCTATAGCTTTAGTAAATTCAGTTGCTGCCAAGCATTGCATTAATTATAATCATTCCCCTTCAGACAAAGATGGTACAGAACATGTTAGAAGTTTGGGAAAAAGTAAATGTTTCTGCAATTTTAATTTTTAGAATTTTGAATTGGCACGTTGTCAGGCTCATATGTTAAAGTTTATTCTGACTAATTGTGAAAGTGCGATGAATGCTTTATCTGCAGTTCCCTTCTGTGAGGGAAAAAGTGTGCTTTGTGTATTTTACTTTCTTCAGTTTCTCAGGTCACTACTCATTGTTTGAAGTATGTTTGATGAGGTGGTTTGCCTGGATGCATTCACAAAACCACCCTGAAGATGTAAAACAAAAGTGAGATTTTAAATTCTCCTTTGGATAGAAATGTAGTTTTTGGACCCTCTGATGCAGAGGTCATCAAGAAATGTGATGAGATGGTTAGCTGATACAGGGAGTCTCTCAGATTTTTCAGCTCTCCTTCTTCAAATTTGAAAATTTCCACAGGATTTTCTGCTCCCTTGTCCAATGTTGGCAAGAAACAAAGCAAACAGTCTCAGCAAAATGCTGGTATGTAGACATTAAAAAAAAAAATAGAAAGGAGGTTCCAAAATGAAAGTAGGAATACCCCCCAAAACAAAGGACAGTAAAATAAGTCAGAATGACTATAAAAGGGACCTTTTCCCTCCCTCCCACCATGGAAGCCCTTTAATCCTTCCAGAAAGTCTGAATCTCCATTTCTGCCTTTTAAACAATTGGATTCGGAGACTGATTCTGTGGGTTACAGATGGTATCTAGAAGAAATCCTTTCTTTCAAGGAAATTCTTCCACATCCGCCAGACCAAATCTCTCTTTTCCTTCCTGTTCTACACATGCTTTCTCATTGGGTACTAGAAACAGTTCCTCTTTCACAGATAGGAAGGATATTTTATTTAAGAATGTTTCTTTGTCAAAGGAAGAAAATGCCTGGAGACCAGTTTTGGACCTTTCTTTCCTAAACCAAAATGTGATAATGCCCAAGTTCAAACGCCTTCACTACACAACTTGTTACCTTTTCTTCCTCATTTGAGTTTTTTGGTAACCCTAGATTTAAAAGATGATTATGATCACATTCCCGTTCATTCGGACTTTAGACACTGCTTAAGGTTTTATGTATCTTCATCACATTATCAGTTCTCTGTCTTACCCTTTGGACGGGGTCAATGTCAGATAAACGAAAACACAATCTGTCAAACGCTCATATGAGTGAATAATCATAATATCGAAATTTGAATTTTGGGGGGCACGCCCCCTACTAAGTATACATTCCTACTCCGAGATTGCACTACAGTGAAGAAAGGGCAAATATCCCACTCTTCACTGTACTGCAATCCCAAAATACCACTTCCGATGTTATGATTATTCGCTCATACGAGCGTTCGAGAGATTGCGTTTTCGTTTATCTAAAGTAGACCCTTTGGACGATCCTCTGCACCAGCAGTGTTCACAAAGTGTCTAGCTCCAGTTATAGCTCATTGCAGGCTATAGTTTATCCACATTTTCCTATATTTAGATAACTTGCTTATCTTTACAGAGTCCTTTTCAAATTGTCAGAAATCTTTCATTTGAATGAGAGACCTATGCAGGTTGGGATTCCAAGAGAACATTCAAAAGTCTTGTTTGACACCATTGCACATGACTGTGTTCCTGTGGTGTCTGCCAGACACCTCAGTATAAAGGGCTTTTCTTCCACAGGAAAATATGGATCTATTTCTGTGTTTTTACACTCAGACTTCGGTTGCTGTGAGGGAACACTCAAGGACTGTAGGTATTGTTGCATCTATGGCTCTCACAATACCTATGGCAAGACTCCACCTGAGAAAGATATATTGTTATTTGAAGTCTCTTCGGTTCCAGACCCAACACCAATTATATTTTCAGATTCTAGTTCTGGGAATTAAGAAGATAGAAAACTTTGGTGGAGACATCAGATTTCTCAGAATCCAGATCCCTCTTTTCCTGTCCTTCTCCAAAGCAGTCAGTGACCACAGATGCTTCAGGCTTTGCTTGGGGAATCGTGTCAAGGGGATAAAAGTGCAAAGTAATCAAATCTCTGACCTGCCTCTGGACCCTAGGACCACTGCAGGTCGTTACAGACTATACTACAGTGATGTGTTAGGTAAATAAGCAAAGGGAGACTAGATTTATCCCCAATGTATATATGTGATATAGCTTTCCAGCATAATCTCACTCTACAGGCTTTCTACATTCCATCAGAGCAAAACTGGGAGGGATACGAGCTCAGCAGTATAATGGCATACCCTCACAACTGGAAACTGTTTCAGAGGGTCTTCCATGATTTGATCCATCTGTGGGAGCTCCTCAAGTAGACTGTTTTGCCTCCTCTCTGAACAATCAGCTGGCAAAATTCTGCTTCAGGACTCCATGCCAGAAGCCCTGGAAGATAGCTGCCTTTTTTCCTTGGGCAGGAATGTTTCTGTATGTTTTTCCACTGATATCCGGGGTACTTCTGAAGACTTAGACGGAATCCCCAAAGATCATTGAGCTGATTCCCTTCTAGCCCGGGCAACAGTGATTCTCCCTTCTTATGAAATTGGCCAGGGGCAGTTACCATAAGCTTCTTCACAGATTGAATCTACTCACACAAGAACAGGGGTGTTTGATATAGCCCAGCCCCAAGTGACTTCAACTGACTGCATGCATGATAGGGTCTTTAGACCATTTAGTCAGTCACATGTTTACTGAGAATATGCAGCATATAGAAATGGAGGCATAAAATGCTGCTACTAGAAAATCATACATAGAAGCAAATGGGAAAAATGTTCTAGCTGGTGACAATAACATAACCAGCACCCATTCTGGTTTTATATATTTGTGAGTTGCTTTACTATGGCATGTCCTTCATCTCTATCAGGGTAATTTGTTTCCTATTTCAGCATGTCTGCCCATGGATCCCCCTCTTTCAAGGTATTCGCATGTCAAAATATTTTTGAAAGGGATATTGCATAAGAGACCTCCAAGAATAACAGTGGCCCCTCCTTGGGATCTTACGTTTGTGTTAGAGAAGCTAACACTTGTTTCATTTGAACCTGCTCATCAGGCTGACTTGAGGTTTTTAACATGGAAAACAGTTTTACTGCTGCACTGAGAAGAGGATCTGATATGCAAGCTCATGGTTGGACAGCCTTATCTCATTTTCCACAGGAAACACCAAACACAGATCCTAAGCTGAAATAAACCACATAACCAACAAAATACATAAGAACCGGACCACCAGCTGATGAAGTCCTTGATTGTCTTGGATGTAAGCACTTAAATTAATTGTCTTTTTATTTTTTTATTAAACTTGGATATCTATCTTCTAGTTCCTGTGCCCAGATTTATTACAACTATCACATTTGTGCCTGGATTTATCCAACTTGCAACTGGCAACTTTGCTGGACTCTGCTGTGCTTTTCTGTGCTTCCTGGTGGTCCGGTTCTTAAACTTTTTGTTGGTTACATAATTTTCCACAGGGATGGCGTTTCTTTGGGAACTAATCCTCCTTTTTTATACCGAACGTGATATCTGAGTTTACTTTTTGCCAAACTATTGATGTCCCTGTGTTCTTCCATAAACCCAAAAATGAGGGAGAAAAGATACTTCATACTTGGGATGTCTACAGATAGCTCAGGTACTATCTTAACACAGCAAAATCTTTCAGAACTTCTGATCAGTTGTAAGTCTGTTCTGAAGGTAAGAAAAATGCACAACCTGTGTCAAAGCAGACTATTTCCAAATGGTTGTGTCAGGCTATTACCCATTTGTTATTCCCACCACAACAAAACTATTCTAGGCAGGGTCAAGACACACTCTACCAGGGACCTTGGCTTCATATATGGGTTTTTGGAAAGGACTGGACTCAAAGTATTCTACAAGCAGCAACTTGGTCCTCTGTGCTACTTTTACATAGTGGTATAAACTATGTTCTTTTTCCAGGACAAGGACAGGCTTTGCTAGGACCATTCTCTCAGGGCTCCTGGACTCTTCATCTTCCACCTCCCAGTTGTTCTAAGCTATGGTAATTTACCCATATAGCTTACGCTACTGCAGCAGTGATCAGTATGAAGAATGTACTATAGTGTAAGACTTACGAGAACAATAGGTGTTGGAATGATCACTGGTGCAATAGCCACTCCATCCCTCCATCTTTCCCCCTTTTTTCAGTGTATTTTAATGCCAATGTGTGGATATTTGTTTTTTGTTGTTCCTAACTATATCCTTTCAGGGTTCAGCCTCCATCTCTCTGCTAGCAGGAAAGCTCTGAAGGGCTTGGTGCCCAAATTTGTCTTTTAGTCAGCTCAGGCTTCCCTAATAATATGGGTGCATGGAAGGTGCCCTGAAACTTTGGATCATAGGATCAGAGAATCAGAGGAGATTATTAGGCTATCAACCCAGAGATAATTTTAGGCCTAGCCGTTTCATCCCAATGTAATACCATAGAAATGTTAGTCAATACCCAAGATTGCATTTAGTGATGACTGCTCATGTCTAGGAGGGCTGTGGGCTCTATGCCCAGTAAGAATATATGGTGCTCCATCCACTCATCCAGGTTCCTTTTGAACAGTGTCATAGAGGTGCTCTATTTCACATGAATTGGTAGCCTGTTCCAAAGATATGGCAGTCACTAAGAGATAAATCTGTCCCTCCAGCATGTCCTATTTAAGTTGCAGGCCATATTTAGGTCCCTGGAATAGGTATCCCTGGTCATATTTGATTTATGAATATGCAGCAAGTTCATTAGGTTTGGGTCTTGGATTACTCTGTAGGCCAGGCATAAGTCTCCCCTATGAAGTCTATGTGATACAGAGTATAGTGATAGGGACTTTAGTCAGTCTGTGTAAGGCATGTGCTGGAGGTCCTTGATCTTCTTTGTTAGAAACCTCTGAGGTCTCTCTAATTGCTGCAGGTGCTTAGTACGGTACATGCCAAACAGGGCATTATGCTCAATTATGGGCTAGATAAGTGCTGAGTATAAGGGGGTTTATAACTTCTCTCAAGGCAATGCCTTTACTAATCAAGTGTGCTATGTAGAAAGCTTTCCTTACTACAGTAGAGACATCATGGTTGAAGTTAAGATTATAGTCAACATATGATCCCAGGTCCCTTACCACTTCTTTGGTACTTAGGGTATTGTTGTTGATTTGATAGTGTGAAGGCACATTGTTTGTGCCAAAGGGAATGATGATGCATTTCTTTGCATTCAGTTTGAGACCATGACTAATACACCAGTCGTTGGTCTGTGTGAGACCCTCCCAGAGTAGACTGACATTATTTGGGGATTCAATTATTACACCTAATTTGCAGTCATCTGCAAACTTGGTCAGCAACAACCCCGTAGTTGTGACCTGAACTTCTAAGAAATATATGCCAAACAGTAGGGGGCCCAACACTGACCCCTGTGGCACCCCTCTGGGAACAGGTCTGCTGGTTGATGTGGAGTCACCCACTTTGATAGTGTGTGTCTGGTTTCTGAGTCAGTTGGCAACCCATCTTACAACAAAGGGGTTTACATTCAGTTTGTTAAGTTTATTGGTAATGCCTGAATGTGGGTTTATATGGAAAACTTTTGCCAGGTTGAGGTATGCTGTGTGCAGATTTTCCCTCATCAATGTCCTTGGTCACATTTTCAAAGCAATTCACCAGATTTAACAGGTAGGATCTGCCCTTCACAAAGCCAAATTAGGTAGGATCCAGGGTCTGGAGGTCTCCTATGTTTTTATTTATGAGGTCCATAATGATACATTCCATGGCCTTACAGATGAGACTGGTCAGGCTTATGGGTCTATAATTCCCTGGGTCTGTTTCTTGGTCACCTTTGTGGTGGGGGATAACTGTTGCTGTTCTCTATTCTGCAGGAACAAAGCCTGTGGTTAGGCTATGACTGAAAAGGGTACTTAATGGTGATGCTAGTTCATGTTTTAGCCTGTTTAGAAGACAGCATGGGATGTCATCTGGTCCCATAGAGGCTGTGTTTTTTGTCTTGGACAAGGCTTTGAGAACCTGCTCTTCAGATATGAAGGTGGGGGGGGGGGTTAGGGGGAAGGTTTCTTGTACGTTTGGAGGGGATAAGGGAGTGAAATTTTTGCCAAACCTATCTACTAGCAGGTTTGCTATCTCTGTGGGGTCAGTTTGTGTAATACCATTGGCCACTAGTTCTGCATATACTTGGGTCCTACCCTTTAGGTTACATACGTAGCTGTGAATGGACTTATGGTTATCCTTGACTGTACTTGTTCAATTTCTCTCAAAGGAGCCCTTGGAGGATTTGGCAAGTTGTCTTATTTGCCTGCTGAGGCTGAGGAGGGGGCTTTTCCATTGTTGGGGCCTTGCCTTTGTTTTCTTGGATAGCAACGTTTTGCATTTATTGTAATATTTGTTGATGCTGGGTGTCCACCATGGGGGCTTGTTTTTAATAGGGGCTCTAGTTTGATTCTTTCTGACACAGCCTGGTCTATACATTTATGCTAGTGATTGCACAGGACTTTACTGCAAGCTTTGGTGTAATTACCACTTGTAGCTTGGGGTGGGGTTTGGGATGCATTTATACCTTCACCTAGGAGGGTATAGTTTGCTTTGGTGAAGTTTTTTTTAATCTGATTTCACCTTTTGTGAGTTCTGGTGTTAGTGCCAGCTTGAAGGTGACTGATTTGTGGTCAGTTTTAACTAATGAGGGTCTGACAGTTGCGACAGTGCACCTGTTTGACATGTTTGTGAGGACCAGATCTAGAATGTTTGGTCCCCTTGTCGGGTATGGACAATTTGTTCAAGGGCATTTGAATTAACAAAGTCAAGGAAATGTTGCGCTAGCGAGTTAGGGCTAGCATAGGTTTCCCAGTTGATGGTGGGATAATTGAATTCTCCCATAACTGGTGTGTTTGGTAAAATTTGGATTGTCTCCTGTTTTGTCAAGTAGGCTTTGTGAGTGTTATGAGCCATGGAGGGGGATCTAATACTGACTATGATGTGAATGGGGATCTTACCCACCATAACCTGGACCTGGAGTAACTCCATGGACTTGTCCAGTCTAACTAGATGGGAGGTGAATTTATCTCTAATATAGATTGAAACACTGCCTCTTTTGGTTTTCAAATGTTCATTTTGTGGTCCAAAGGTGTGGAAGGCATTGTAGCCTTGCAAGTATTCTCTGAGGCCTTGAACCAGGTTTCTGTGACTGCACAGACATCTACATCTTCTAGTGATAGGAGTGCTTCCAGGGAGTGTAGGTTTTGGTTTAAGCTCCTAGCTTTTAGCACTATGACCCTTACTTTGTTCTGATTGGTTAATTTCACGTCAGTAATGTTGTTTTTGAGACCTTGACTAAAAAAGGCACTATGAGGGAGGCAAGAACCTTTGCCAGTAGCCAAAAGCCTAGAGGTGCCAGCTGCAAACCGTCTCTGGCAAAGCAGCAAGCTTTTTCGACCATTGCTTTCCAGGCTGACAGAAACTGGATCCCTGTTGAATGACATAAAAACTGAGCCAGGTATTTAACTCAATCATTCCTTGTTTATACTCAGCATCAATATACGTGAGGGTAGTATGCTGCTCAAGGCTAGGGACATACCTGCCTGGGACACATACTGAGAGACCTCAACCATGTCTCTCCTCATATACTGCACTGAGGTACACCTCAGGTCATTCACACCAACATGAACTATGAAAGTGTCATAACGTTACTTGTTGCTGAGAAACCTGAGTGCATGTGTGATCTGACAAATCCTGGCACTAGACAGGCAGCTGACCATGACTTTCTCCCTGTCCAACTTTTTGAGTTGGCCATCCATGTGTGTCAATACTGAGTCTCCAATGACAAGAAAATTAGTTTTTTGAGTGTTACGCCTTACTGGCTTAGTGGGTGAGACACTGGTGTTGCTATGTGTCATGCATGCTGTGGGGACTGTGTTAATTGTAGCAGTCGTGTGTTTTGGAGGTCTCTGGTGTTTCAGTAAGTTTTTCGAGAGACCCTCCATGTATGTGGATTTACATGTTTGGTGTGTAATATGTGGATTTACATGTTTGGTGTGTAGTATGTGGATTTACATGTTTGGTGTGTAGTATGTGGATTTACATGTTTGGTGTGTAGCATATGGATTTACATGTTTGGTGTGTAGTATGTGGATTTACATGTTTGGTGTGTAGTATGTGGATTTACATGTTTGGTGTGTAGTATGTGTATGAGTAGTGGTATTATGATCATATGTAATGATGGCTGAGTTGACAACCTTCTCCTTGTTACTGTTTTGACAGAGACAGTATAGATTCTAGATTCTTGGTGTAAATACATCTCTCACACTCTGTACTAGAGTGTGTTATTAGTAAACGGTTGTCTGTGTACATGAGGTAATTGCTACACTGCCTCAAGAGACTCAAGTCAACAAGACTGGTGGGAGAATCAAGGGTAGTCCAAGTGACCATAATGCCAGGTTGAAGACTGTAGTTACTAGGGGTGGCTATTCAGAATCCACCATGGAGGAGCTCAGTGGATGAATATTTCTGCCTGGGTTCTAGGGAAAATTTGTTGAATTTAACTGTCCGGATTTGGTGCACCACTGCACACAGTGCACAGTGCTGCATGACGCCCAAACAAGCAGCAACATGCTCAAATGTAGGGCCTAAATAGTAGGAGCTAAAAACTTGAAAAAAACTTTAAAAGATTCAAAAGGATCAATTAGGATGCTTATTCCGGGCCCTAGACTGGCCTCCCTTTACCAGACAGGTCCCAATCACCACAATTCTCTCACAAAGTTGCAGATAGGCTCCTTCCAACCCAAGATGGACTGGAAAATGTGCTCAGAACAAACAAACCACCACAAACAGTTCCAGAAGCAGCAAGCCTGTATCTGGGCTATGCTATAGCTACTAGCTACCCTAGTTTCAGCAGGAAAACTCTAGAATGCTTAAAACAATACTAAAAACATTTAAAACATCAGAAAATGAGCTCTAAAGAATGTTTTAAACAGTTAACAGATCAGTTATTTAACCACTGCTTGGTGGGAAAACCAGAAGAAGCAGAACAGACAGCTTAAAAACAGTGAAAAATACAGTAAATACTTAACAAACAGTGAAAAATACAGTAAATACTTAACAGTGAAACTAACAAAAAAGCTTTGCAAACAGAGAAAACAGCAATACAATTTGATTTACCAGGCACAGTAAATCGGACAAATGCAGTACAACAGTGTAGTTTAGTACAAAGCAAATAAATACAGTATAAAAGTAGATGACATGCAAAAAAAGTGCAGTAAATAGTATAAATAAGCAAAAAAAAAAAAAAACAGGAAACTTATGTTTTTTGGAAGCTCTGAAGCCTCTAGTCATCTGGTAACTCAGCTCAGAGTTGTGGCTGGTAGCCCACCTCAGTTCAGTTCTGTACAAGCAAGCAGAAACCTGCTCAAATGCAGGGCTTAAATACTAGAAGCTAAGAACTTGAAAAAAACTTTTAAAAGATTCAAAAGGACCAATGAGGATGCTTACTCAAAGCCGTAGACCAGCCTCCCTTTACTAGACAGGTCCCAGTTAGCAAAATCTTCTCACAAAGGTGCAGATAAGCCGCTTCCAATCCAAGATGACCTGGAAAATGTGCTCAGAACAAACAAACCACTACAAACAGTTCCAGAAGCAGCAAGCCTGTATCTGGGCTATGCTACAGCTACTAGCTACCCTAGTTTCAGGGGGAAAAACTCTACAGAATGTTTAAAACAGCAGAAAAATAGCAGTGAGACACTAAAAAAATTTAAAACAGTAGAAAATCAGCAAGGAGTCTCTAAAGAATGTTTTAAACAGTTACCAGATCAGTTCTTTAAACACTGCTTGGCAAGAAAACCAGAACAAGCAGAACAGATAGCTTAAAAACAGTACAAATACCAGTAAGTACTTAACAAACAGAGAAACTAACAAAAAGCTTTGTAAACCGTGAAAACAGCAATAAAATCCAATGTAGCAGACACAGTGAAGCAGACAATTGCAGTACAACATTGTAGTTTAGTACACAGTAAATAAATACAGTATAAAAGTAGGTGGCAGGCAATAAAAAAGTACAGTAAATAGTATAAATAAGCAAAAAGACAGATAACTTATGTTTTTTGGATCTAAAAAGCCTCTAGTCATCTGGTATATCAGCTCATAGTTGTGACTGGTAGCCCACCTCAGTTCAGCTTGGTACAAACAAGCCTCAGCTCAGAGCTGTGGCTGGAGCCCACCTCAGTTCAGCTTGGGAAGCTGGCCAGCTGTTATATTCTGTGCTGGATATAACCCAAGTAGCTTAGTCTAATGCAGCAGTGATCATCTGCTGTTATAGTACGTTTGCTTACACAATTATACCTTCCTATTTGTGCAACTCTCATGAAGAGAACTGGTTTGTGATGAGAACTCACAAACTGAAAATTTCCAGCCCAACAGGACAGTACTTTTGCTGCACAAATCTGTCTTCTAACCAGAACGTGACAAGTTTGATTATTTCAAGTCACAAGATTCATTGACGCCTACACTAAGTGTACACAATCTGTATTCAAGAACATCCCTACCACATGTGTTGCACTTTTTAGTCACTCAGAACAGTGTACATGTAGTCAACACTTTGTGGTAACCTTCATAAATCCCCACTGATAATTCAGGCTGCAAGAAAATCAGAAGAAAAAGTAAGATTAGAACGAAGAAGGTGTGAGTTATGCTATTGTTGTCTGTTCACTTTGAATGGTGTACACAGAATAGATGTTAATGAATCCCAGGGAGAGTCTAAAACCGATACCTTCATATTTTTTTGTAGAAACATGACAACCATAATTTAGAGACCTATGTATAATGTTATGAATGCTGTGTCATATTTCTTTTAAATTTATCCTAAAACTTTCATTATAAACATTTCTTCAGGTTTTTCAAGAATATGATATGTTGCTGTTTTTATTTATTTTTTTAGATGTAGGGTAAATTTGATAAAGCCTACATTTTTTTTTTTTCCATGTAGGAATCACACCGTGCTGCCTAGACGGCCATGAGCAATTTGAGAGTCAGTAAGTGCTGCTGAGCAGCGTGCACGCACACGCAAATACGGAATCTTCCGCGGCATGCAAATGGACTCATAAGAAGGTGAATCTCATGCAAATGAAGCAGGTAGAGTGATCCAACAAGCAGATAGGCATCTGTCCAAGCCCTGTGTCAGTGTCCGCAGTGTACGCTGAAAAATGCCACATACAGGAGTATAGACAGACAAAAGGAGGCATAAAACTGTACATATATGGACAGTAATCCCCTGAAAATGTAAGACCACATACACATATGAGAGAATGTACTATCCTCTGTGCCAGAAAACTAAAGGAAATAAGTTAAAATATTCTTTTCTAATTATCTTGGCATGTTTGCTCTGCAGGCCACAGTGCACAAACAAGCTTTTTAGAAAAAAAGGGAAAAAAAAGAAATAAATATTATTTGACAGAAATTAATTGCAGGACCTTGATTGGGGTCCCTAGAATGGTGCATTGATGCTGTTGCTAACATGGTAGGGGTATGAGGTCTGTAGTTTCCAGGCTGTGAGCACAGATATGTTTGCAAATGGGGTGGAATTAGTGAATAGGAGAAAGGAGTAATCGTGTCTGCATATCCCCTTCATGTAGACTTAGACCCATGTTGATGTTTACATAAGATGTAGCTGACATCAGGGGCTGGGGTGTCCACTGACTTCTAAGCTCTTTTCAGCTTTGGTGCACATGTTTTTGTGATGTGCCTCCTAGCTGAGTGTGTCTGAAAAACTGGATGTATTCAATTAGTTTTGACCCTTGTTTAAGCGATGCTACACAGCGTGGAGCTGTGCATGGCATCGCACACTGAAATAGGGCCATTAAATGAAGTTAATTATGTTGTAGGCAGATGGAATGCATCATAGTTAGACAATCACACATTCTGCACCTACAGCAGAGCTGTATAAAGTATGTCCGCATCCTACATTCTGAATTTTCCCCAGTACTCTGGACCATTGGAGTACAGAGTTAGGACTTTTAACTGAAATAATGCTAGGGGTTGCTGCAGATCTGCTACATCTGTATGTGCTAGACGCTGAAGTCATTGCTACCGCTGCTGCTGATAATAGGCCTAGACAGAGTAGGAGATGGAGATTGTAGAGTGCTACAGGGAAGACAGGGACATACTACAAGAACTCACTAAGCTCTGCCACCATCAGCTCGAACCCACAACCAACATAGGGGGAAACCATCCCAGTGGAAAAAAAGGTATGTGCAGCCCTTAGGATACTAGCTACGGGTACTTTCCAAAGACCGACTGGGGACATGATGGGGCTCTCACAGGCATTTGCATCCAGGTTACTCCACCATTTCCTGGATGTCATGCTACCATATGCCAGTGAGCACATTTTTTTCCCTCACCACTGAGGTGAGGGACAGCAATATGCAACATGTCTACCATGTAGCACACTACCCTGAAGCACTGGGTGCCATAGATTGCACTCATGTACACATCAAGGCACCACCCAGTGAAGAGGGTAGAATCAACATCAACCACAAGGGGTACCACTCCATCAACTGCCAGGTTGTGTGGGATTATCACGAATGTGTGTGCTGGAACCCTTGGCAGTTATCATTGCTCCCATATCTGGCACATCACAGTTGTACCAGATGTTTGCTAGGGGGGATATCTCACACTGCCATTTACTGGGAGATGCTGACTACGCACTGGAACCGTGGATGATGACACCTATCCAAAATGCACACACACCCACGGAAGAATGCCATAATGAGGCACATGCACAAACTAGGAACATCATAGAGCATGTGTTTGGGCTTCTGAAGTCACGGTTCTGGTGACTCAATATATAGGTTCATAGGTTCATAGGTTGGTACTAGGCTATCAGCCCTAGGGCCTATGCAAGCCTAGCCATAACAATTCCCTGGATATTTCTTCCCACAATATTTACTTCTCTAGACCCCTATCTGGCAGGGTGACTGACATGATCCCGGGGTGAATTTCCTATCTCCCATCCAATCATTAAGGTTCCTTTTGAAGAGGGCCAATGAGGCGCTCTGCTTGACATGTATGGGCAGTCTATTCCAGAGTATGGGGAGTCTCTGGGTCAGGAACCTATCCCTCCAGCATGTTTTGTTCATTGTGATGACAAGGTTTAGATCCCTGGAACATGTGGCTCTGAGGGATTGGGATTTCTTTAAGTGGAGCATGTCCAACAGCTCAGGGTTTGACATGGCCTTGTATGTTAAGCAGAGATCGCCTCTGAGTAGACGATATGCCATAGAGTATAGCTGGAGTTTTTTTAGATGGTCAGCATATGACATCTGCTTTAGGCCTGTGATTCTTTTAGTGAGGTATTTCTGTGACCTTTCCAGCTGTTACAGATGTCTTGTGAGGTACATACCAAATGGGGCTTTATACTCTATAATGGGTCTAATGATGGATGTGTACAGTGGGACAATAATCTCTTTTTTTCTGGATGAAAAGCCCTTAATGATGAGGTGTGCCACATAGAAGGATTTCCTGACTGTTGTGGTGATGTGGTTATTGAAAGTGAGACCACTGTCCACCTGTATCCCTAAGTGGAGTCCTTCAGTACTCTCTAGCCACATGTGCACATATGTTCACAGCATGTGCTATGCTACACAATATAATCCTGTGGAAACAGCTTCAGCAGGATCAGCAAAGGGAAGGGATACACAGCCCCCACTAGTAAATATGTCACTACAACCACAGTCACAGGAGGACTCAGGGGAGGAACCCTCTGCTGATGTCCTTGTAGGCAGACGTAGGTGTGCTCAGTATGCCCTGGCTTTGGCTAAGAGACAATGCATAGCACATTCACTGACAACCTAGGGACCTAGTGGCTAACACCTTACTCCTACTCACATGCATATATTAAAATTGATGCCAGGTAACCCACACAACCTGTACCTATCCATGTATTTGGCTATGTACTGTTTACATCAGACAGATTTTGCCCTGACATACAGTTCTGTCAACTGCTGCATTCACAAGGTAAGTTTCTAACCTACACAGTACTTGAAAGGATTACTATGAAATGGTATTGTATATATGGATTTGTTGCATTAATGCAAGTAGATATAGTGAACTATTTGACAAAAGTAATATCCACATAGGACTACAGATACCCAGTCTACTAGTATGTGTTCCTTAATATGCACTAGGCCTCATGGTGGAAATATTTGCTGCATCAGTCAAGGGAGATGTTAAATAGTGGGGTCACATGATATTTGGACTTCTGTGTATCGCAGCAGAACATGTGTTGTTATTCCCCCATCCCCAACACATTAGTGTTCCCATATGACTGCTTTAACAGTAACTCATCAATAGTATATAGGCAGGCCAGGCAATGTCAGGGTAGTAACATAGTAACTGATGATAGATTTCTATGTCTCACTTAATGCAAGAATAACAATGTACATATGTATGCTGTTGATTGTGTCATGAATGAGTCCTCTCTGTCTGGCAGCTTGTGTGGCTCAGTGGACTATGGGAGTTAACATGGGTGATGGTGTTGATGGTTCTAATCAGGAAGTATCCACATCTTTTGGATGTGAGGTATTATTATATGTTTTGTTACAGACTGTCAGTCTGTGTGTGGTGTAACATTATGACCCTCTGTCACACATTAATTACATCAAACAGCTGGAGAATGCCATGGACATTTTGTGAAGTGCAGTACTGCACAAACAGGGACAGATGTCATTGTCTGCAGCACAAAAAATCCCAGACTGGAGTACACATAGGTGTGGGCTGGAGTCACTTTATCAATACTGACAATCACACTGGGCATGCTCACACACTTAGTTAAATGGAGCACAATTCTGTTGCCCCTTGATCAAAATGACCTGTCATGTATAGATATGTGTATACATACATATATATATATATGTGTGTGTGTGTGTGTGTGTGTGTGTGTGTGTGTGTGTGTGTGTGTGTGTGTGTGTGTGTGTGTGTATACACATATCAGTCTGTCACTACAGTATCTGCCTGTCACATAGATGGTATAACTATTGCTATGTATTTACAAATACATATATACCTATATATATATATATATATATATATATATATATATATATATATATATATGAAAACATATGTCTCAGTCTCTCCCCATATATCTACATCACACATATACATATCATACACACACGCACACAGCTACATTTATATATACATCCCTGTTATGTACATAAATATGTGTGTGGATGTCTGTATTGACCTACATAGCATAATAATGGTGAGTAAAGCTGCACTGTCACACAATCTATAATGATGGTAACCAAAAAACAAGCACAGTTCCTAAAAGCACAATGCCCAGCACAAAAGGCACTAGTAGACACGTCAGGTAATCCCAATAATTTATTGCACATCAAGGTTAAGCGCTTTCATCACAACGTGACTTCTTCAGAACACTAGTAATCACTCACCAAATACTTTTATATGACTACTACATCACATGACTCTTAACAAACTGACACCTGACTACTATTCAACTTACAAAATTGCTAAATTGCCACATAAAAGTGCTACAGAACTCACTGACACAGTAATACATTCCCCCTATAAATACATACATATTTGATATACAATTGTTGTAACACATTTCTTTAAAAAACATTTTTTAAAAAACACTTTAAAAACATACATACAGATTTATATTAATCCTAATGTGCAAATGCTTAAATCTCCATCAAGATGAAAACATTTGCTTCTCCACAACAGTTAATATATGTTAATCTCAACTGTATAGTGGTTAATAAAATAAAATAAGGTGTAAATAACTTCCCCTATTAAAAACTCATACTGCCTGAGCCTACCCTATATTGTTCAAAATTGGTTTAATTGATATGTGATCATTAATCCCCGGGTATTCAGAGGCATTTAACCTAATTTGCCACTTAACCTCTCTATCACAGACTTTCTTTTTTATATCTCCCCCTCTCACATTTTCTTCGACATGTTCTAGTATACCAAATTTAAACTTGGAACATTCTTTATTATCTCTCAAATGTTTCCACAGGGCGTTATTTTCATCTTTTTTCCTTATGCTGTAATAGTGATCGTAAATTCTGTTACAAAGGCACCTGTTGGTCATGCCAACGTAGAAACCTGGACATTTAGAACACATAGCCAAATACACTAGATTTTTGCTCCTACAATTTCCCCTGTGAAAGCTGATTTTGGCTTTATTAAAGTTTTGCAAAGTGACAGTTTCTTCCTCACATATATATTGGCATTGCTGACAGGTGCCACATCTTCTTGTCCCCTTGCGTACCTTACTTAATTTATTGTTATCTTTCCTTTCCAAAAGACTTTTCATGTTGTACCCATTCTTATAGACGAAGCAGGGCTCCTTCCCCACTACTCTCAAAACTTCACCGTCAGCATGCAACACTTTCCAATTTCTCTGTAAGATTTCCTTAATATCTCTACTATATTTGGAATGTTGTATAACACAAGCCCTTTTAAATTTACTGCTATCTACTTCCTGACATGCTACCTGATCTTCACTCTCATACCCTGTACCTTGTTTATTCCCCAGTAAAGGCTTATACTTTTTTCCCCACTCTTTGATGACATATTCGCTGATGTCCTCAATCAACTTCACAGGGTAACCTCTCTCCCTGAAAAATTCTTTCACCTTAAACATTTCATCCACCACTTCATTCTCTTGAGACGTCATCCGAGCCACCCTAATGCATTGCCCTTTTATAATATTTCTTTTTTGGGCCATTGGGTGACTACTAGAATAGTGCAAGTATGAGTTGCTGAACGTATCTTTTCTATATATGTTGGATTTAAACTTCCCATCTTCGATCCTAATCCTAACATCCAAGTATGGTATAGTGACCTTATCCTTATTAAAAGTAAATTTGAAGTTTTCACTACATGTGTTCAAATATGCACAAAATTCTGTCAACTCCTCGCTGTTACCCTTCCACAATACAAAAATATCGTCCAAGAATCTTAGGTAGCATGTAATGTACTTGTACCATTTAGATTTGAAGACAAATTCTTTTTCCCAATCGAATACCACCATATTAGCATATATGGGGGCACATGCTGCCCCCATAGCAACTCCCTTAATTTGCTGGTGGTATTCCCCTTCAAAGTAGATGTAATTGTGCGCCAACACTGTCTCCATTAGTTCTAACAGTAGAATACTTTTCTCATTTGATGTCACCCCCAAGCTGTTCATACTCTCATGAAACCTATATAGGCCCTCCTCCTTAGGTATATTCGAAAAAAGGTCTATGACATCAATAGTCACTAACCATTCAACCCCTATCAACAACTCAGGTTGTAATCTACTAAGAAAGTCCCAAGAATCATATACCAAATGTGGTATTTTCCGCAATGCTGGTTTAAGCCATTTATCAATTACCCTTCCCATGGGGAAAGTTTTCGCCTGACTCCCTGAGATTATTGGCCTAAAAGGAGGATCCTGTACACTCTTGTGGACCTTGGGGATGCCTACGATGGTACCTATTATTGGATGTTCTACCTTCAAAAATTTATATAGTTCGTTACTGATCCTTTCTTCCACTAAAAGATCTTCTAACATTATGTCCACTTTGTGATACCCTATATTTACTTCGTTTCTTGACGACACCTTGTATTTGCCAGATTTTAGCAACAATTCCATGATTTTATTTTTGTAATCACTATAATAGTACAGCACTACCCCACCCCCCTTGTCCGGTTTCATAATCCGGATTCTGTTGTCCCCCTGCATCTCCTTCAATATATTATGTTCTTCATACGTTAGATTAAATCTTGGTCCTAAATTACTATGCTTGCTATACTTGTACAGATCATTGATCACCAATTTCTCATAAACTTCTAATATACTGTTCAGGGGGGGTGTGTATGTGCTCTTAGTACTAAACTCTTTAGGTACATATGCGGTACCGTCGAACTTCACACTTAAATTCAATTTCCTAATATACTTCTTAACATCAAGTATACAGTCAACCACGTTGAAGGTCCCTTCGGGAATGAATTTCATCCCCTTAGAGAACAATGTGAAGTGTTCTTTCTTCAGTATCACATCTGTATAATTGTATATGTGGAAATTGTCGTATGAGCTTACTATCTCATTGATCTTGACAATCTTGGGGTCGTTGTTTTCGGGGATAGACCCCAACATTTGTTTTTGTGATTGAAATTGTGGGGTGGGTCTTGCCCTCCCCTTCCCCCCATATATTGTCCCCCCACTCTCGGATACCCCATATGGTCCCCTTCCCACTCTTGATGTCTCTCTAAAAAAGCTTCACCAAATGTTTTCCCCTCATAATGGTTGTAATGGTTGTCCTTATGTTTGTAATTAATGTACCTCTTAGGACCCTGATAACCATAATTAACCCCCCCATTAAACCCACCCTTCTTACCTCCCTTGAATTTGTCCTGCTGGTAACTGCTCCTGCTCTTTTCCCACATATACACGTCACCTTTTCTATACTGCTCTATATCTCTATTAAGTTTGTTGCATTTCCGTTCATACTGTTTTTCAATAATTCCAGCCACCCAGCTAAACTGGGATTCATAATACAATTCGAATTCCTCAAACATCAAATCATGGACAATTATGTCATTCAAATCATCCAACTCGTTTAGTAACAAACAAATTCTTTTATCATTACATTCCATTATAAATTTTATAAATGAAAACCCAAAGCCATCGAATAACTTGTTACATTCTTGTTTACTGCTTTCATCCATTGTGACCCCCATAGGGGTCTTAAAGAACCGCAACCCCATAGGCACTACTTTATTGTCCAGACATTTCTTTAAATAGTTATTATCCAGTTGTAGGCTTTTCAAAGCTTTAAGCTTTTTACCAAACAAAAAAATAGTGTCTTTTAAACTTTTATCAACTATTCCTCCATCATGCACATTTTTGTTTACTGCATCACTCCCGTTGACTCCAAACTCAAACTGACCTTCTAAAAAGGTATGGTAGTTGTAACGCGCATGAGGGGTGTGAGAAAAAGTTTGTTTAACAGTACCTTTGTCTCTCCCTTGCGCCGTGAAGGCGTAAGTCTTTTTAGGGACAGTTCGTTTTGGCCTTGCTCCCGACACATATAAAACCCCTTCCGATCCGTTCCTACTGGCTCCTGATACTGGTTTGTCTTGTCCAAGGTCCTCAGAACACGGTCTGCTGGAAGCCGGTTTTTCTTTTGAGATCCCATCCGAACAGTCGCCATGGTACGCCTCACATCCCTCCAGTCTGTTTCCTCCACGCGTCGACGTCAACTGATTCCCTTTGGCAGCTATAGAGTTAGGTTGTGACATGAGCTCTAACAATCTTGTTAGCTCACCTCGCATGATAGCCATTTCCGACTGTAAACATTTTATTTCGTCTCTTCTTGGTGAAAAAATAGACGGCAGTTCGTCCAGTGAGTCCATACTCGCCCCCCTCAACAAAGAAAAGACTAAACTAGGAACAGTCCACAAATCGTAACCAAAAAACAAGCACAGTTCCTAAAAGCACAATGCCCAGCACAAAAGGCACTAGTAGACACGTCAGGTAATCCCAATAATTTATTGCACATCAAGGTTAAGCGCTTTCATCACAACGTGACTTCTTCAGAACACTAGTAATCACTCACCAAATACTTTTATATGACTACTACATCACATGACTCTTAACAAACTGACACCTGACTACTATTCAACTTACAAAATTGCTAAATTGCCACATAAAAGTGCTACAGAACTCACTGACACAGTAATACATTCCCCCTATAAATACATACATATTTGATATACAATTGTTGTAACACATTTCTTTAAAAAACATTTTTAAAAAAACACACTTTAAAAACATACATACAGATTTATATTAATCCTAATGTGCAAATGCTTAAATCTCCATCAAGATGAAAACATTTGCTTCTCCACAACAGTTAATATATGTTAATCTCAACTGTATAGTGGTTAATAAAATAAAATAAGGTGTAAATAACTTCCCCTATTAAAAACTCATACTGCCTGAGCCTACCCTATATTGTTCAAAATTGGTTTAATTGATATGTGATCATTAATCCCCGGGTATTCAGAGGCATTTAACCTAATTTGCCACTTAACCTCTCTATCACAGACTTTCTTTTTTATATCTCCCCCTCTCACATTTTCTTCGACATGTTCTAGTATACCAAATTTAAACTTGGAACATTCTTTATTATCTCTCAAATGTTTCCACAGGGCGTTATTTTCATCTTTTTTCCTTATGCTGTAATAGTGATCGTAAATTCTGTTACGTAGGCACCTGTTGGTCATGCCAACGTAGAAACCTGGACATTTAGAACACATAGCCAAATACACTAGATTTTTGCTCCTACAATTTCCCCTGTGAAAGCTGATTTTGGCTTTATTAAAGTTTTGCAAAGTGACAGTTTCTTCCTCACATATATATTGGCATTGCTGACAGGTGCCACATCTTCTTGTCCCCTTGCGTACCTTACTTAATTTATTGTTATCTTTCCTTTCCAAAAGACTTTTCATGTTGTACCCATTCTTATAGACGAAGCAGGGCTCCTTCCCCACTACTCTCAAAACTTCACCGTCAGCATGCAACACTTTCCAATTTCTCTGTAAGATTTCCTTAATATCTCTACTATATTTGGAATGTTGTATAACACAAGCCCTTTTAAATTTACTGCTATCTACTTCCTGACATGCTACCTGATCTTCACTCTCATACCCTGTACCTTGTTTATTCCCCAGTAAAGGCTTATACTTTTTTCCCCACTCTTTGATGACATATTCGCTGACGTCCTCAATCAACTTCACAGGGTAACCTCTCTCCCTGAAAAATTCTTTCACCTTAAACATTTCATCCACCACTTCATTCTCTTGAGACGTCATCCGAGCCACCCTAATGCATTGCCCTTTTATAATGTTTCTTTTTTGGGCCATTGGGTGACTACTAGAATAGTGCAAGTATGAGTTGCTGAACGTATCTTTTCTATATATGTTGGATTTAAACTTCCCATCTTCGATCCTAATCCTAACATCCAAGTATGGTATAGTGACCTTATCCTTATTAAAAGTAAATTTGAAGTTTTCACTACATGTGTTCAAATATGCACAAAATTCTGTCAACTCCTCGCTGTTACCCTTCCACAATACAAAAATATCGTCCAAGAATCTTAGGTAGCATGTAATGTACTTGTACCATTTAGATTTGAATAGAGCTATAGAGCAGTATAGAAAAGGTGACGTGTATATGTGGGAAAAGAGCAGGAGCAGTTACCAGCAGGACAAATTCAAGGGAGGTAAGAAGGGTGGGTTTAATGGGGGGGTTAATTATGGTTATCAGGGTCCTAAGAGGTACATTAATTACAAACATAAGGACAACCATTACAACCATTATGAGGGGAAAACATTTGGTGAAGCTTTTTTAGAGAGACATCAAGAGTGGGAAGGGGACCATATGGGGTATCCGAGAGTGGGGGGACAATATATGGGGGGAAGGGAGGCAAGACCCACCCCACAATTTCAATCACAAAACAAATGTTGGGGTCTATCCCCGAAAACAACGACCCCAAGATTGTCAAGATCAATGAGATAGTAAGCTCATACGACAATTTCCACATATACAATTATACAGATGTGATACTGAAGAAAGAACACTTCACATTGTTCTCTAAGGGGATGAAATTCATTCGAAGGGACCTTCAACGTGGTTGACTGTATACTTGATGTTAAGAAGTATATTAGGAAATTGAATTTAAGTGTGAAGTTCGATGGTACCGCATATGTACCTAAAGAGTTTAGTACTAAGAGCACATACACACCCCCCCTGAACAGTATATTAGAAGTTTATGAGAAATTGGTGATCAATGATCTGTACAAGTATAGCAAGCATAGTAATTTAGGACCAAGATTTAATCTAACGATGAAGAACATAATATATTGAAGGAGATGCAGGGGACAACAGAACTGGATTATGAAACCGGACAAGGGGGGTGGGGTAGTGCTGTACTATTATAGTGATTACAAAAATAAAATCATGGAATTGTTGCTAAAATCTGGCAAATACAAGGTGTCGTCAAGAAACGAAGTAAATATAGGGTATCACAAAGTGGACATAATGTTAGAAGATCTTTTAGTGGAAGAAAGGATCAGTAACGAACTATATAAATTTTTGAAGGTAGAACATCCAATAATAGGTACCATCGTAGGCATCCCCAAGGTCCACAAGAGTGTACAGGATCCTCCTTTTAGGCCAATAATCTCAGGGAGTCAGGCGAAAACTTTCCCCATGGGAAGGGTAATTGATAAATGGCTTAAACCAGCATTGCGGAAAATACCACATTTGGTATATGATTCTTGGGACTTTCTTAGTAGATTACAACCTGAGTTGTTGATAGGGGTTGAATGGTTAGTGACTATTGATGTCATAGACCTTTTTTCGAATATACCTAAGGAGGAGGGCCTATATAGGTTTCATGAGAGTATGAACAGCTTGGGGTGACATCAAATGAGAAAAGTATTCTACTGTTAGAACTAATGGAGACAGTGTTGGCGCACAATTACATCTACTTTGAAGGGGAATACCACCAGCAAATTAAGGGAGTTGCTATGGGGGCAGCATGTGCCCCCATATATGCTAATATGGTGGTACTCGATTGGGAAAAAGAATTTGTCTTCAAATCTAAATGGTACAAGTACATTACATGCTACCTAAGATTCTTGGACGATATTTTTGTATTGTGGAAGGGTAACAGCGAGGAGTTGACAGAATTTTGTGCATATTTGAACACATGTAGTGAAAACTTCAAATTTACTTTTAATAAGGATAAGGTCACTATACCATACTTGGATGTTAGGATTAGGATCGAAGATGGGAAGTTTAAATCCAACATATATAGAAAAGATACGTTCAGCAACTCATACTTGCACTATTCTAGTAGTCACCCAATGGCCCAAAAAAGAAATATTATAAAAGGGCAATGCATTAGGGTGGCTCGGATGACGTCTCAAGAGAATGAAGTGGTGGATGAAATGTTTAAGGTGAAAGAATTTTTCAGGGAGAGAGGTTACCCTGTGAAGTTGATTGAGGACGTCAGCGAATATGTCATCAAAGAGTGGGGAAAAAAGTATAAGCCTTTACTGGGGAATAAACAAGGTACAGGGTATGAGAGTGAAGATCAGGTAGCATGTCAGGAAGTAGATAGCAGTAAATTTAAAAGGGCTTGTGTTATACAACATTCCAAATATAGTAGAGATATTAAGGAAATCTTACAGAGAAATTGGAAAGTGTTGCATGCTGACGGTGAAGTTTTGAGAGTAGTGAGGAAGGAGCCCTGCTTCGTCTATAAGAATGGGTACAACATGAAAAGTCTTTTGGAAAGGAAAGATAACAATAAATTAAGTAAGGTACGCAAGGGGACAAGAAGATGTGGCACCTGTCAGCAATGCCAATATATATGTGAGGAAGAAACTGTCACTTTGCAAAACTTTAATAAAGCCAAAATCAGCTTTCACAGGGGAAATTGTAGGAGCAAAAATCCAGTGTATTTGGCTATGTGTTCTAAATGTCCAGGTTTCTACGTTGGCATGACCAACAGGTGCCTACGTAACAGAATTTACGATCACTATTACAGCATAAGGAAAAAAGATGAAAATAACGCCCTGTGGAAACATTTGAGAGATAATAAAGAATGTTCCAAGTTTAAATTTGGTATACTAGAACATGTCGAAGAAAATGTGAGAGGGGGAGATATAAAAAAGAAAGTCTGTGATAGAGAGGTTAAGTGGCAAATTAGGTTAAATGCCTCTGAATACCCGGGGATTAATGATCACATATCAATTAAACCAATTTTGAACAATATAGGGTAGGCTCAGGCAGTATGAGTTTTAATAGGGAAGTTATTTACACCTTATTTTATTTTATTAACCACTATACAGTTGAGATTAACATATATTAACTGTTGTGGAGAAGCAAATGTTTTCATCTTGATGGAGATTTAAGCATTTGCACATTAGGATTAATATAAATCTGTATGTATGTTTTTAAAGTGTTTTTTAAAAAATGTTTTTTAAAGAAATGTGTTACAACAATTGTATATCAAATATGTATGTATTTTAGGGGGAATGTATTACTGTGTCAGTGAGTTCTGTAGCACTTTTATGTGGCAATTTAGCAATTTTGTAAGTTGAATAGTAGTCAGGTGTCAGTTTGTTAAGAGTCATGTGATGTAGTAGTCATATAAAAGTATTTGGTGAGTGATTACTAGTGTTCTGAAGAAGTCACGTTGTGATGAAAGCGCTTAACCTTGATGTGCAATAAATTATTGGGATTACCTGACGTGTCTACTAGTGCCTTTTGTGCTGGGCATTGTGCTTTTAGGAACTGTGCTTGTTTTTTGGTTACGATTTGTGGACTGTTCCTAGTTTAATCTATAATGATGCTCAAAGAATACAAAGTAAGGGCTCAACAGTATGTAATGCACTTACCTACAGACCCCTGTGCCTGCTGGAGGTCACTACACATACAGCAACAGGTGAGCAGGTGGTGTAATGTATAAAGTTGTCTACACATGCATGGACAGGGAACATTGTTCCTGCCCACAGGCTTGCCCATCCAAGTGCAAACAGCCAAATATGGCCATACTGGTAACTGTGTGAAGGTAACAGGTAACAGTTATCTGACTGCTAGGATACTAGATGCAGATAACAGCACAAAGCAATATCACTCTTCATGCCACAGATGCTGTTCAACACAAGCCTAGTTTGAGTAATCCACAAGTAGTTTGATGGCAATCATATATGGAACAGATGTCAGCTGTGGCACACGCAATATTTGCTGTGATCTTTAGTGTGTAAGACTAGATAGGTAGGGTTCTAATCTCACTCCAGGATATTTGATGTGTATGCATGGGTATGCCCCTGCAAAACAACTGATAATCTCTCATTAGTAATCAGACTGCAATAGTATACACTTTTTGGCCCTGTACTTTCATCTGATGGCTACCAATCTCCCCTTTCCTACAAGTCCTGATGATGTCATCTAACTTAAAACTACCATCTGTCATCGTAATGTCAGACTTAAGCTGTGGTGCATGCGATAAGTTATGTGATCCATAGTGTGTAAGACTAGATTGGTAGGGGTTCTAATCTCACTCCAGGACATTTGCTGTGTGTGTGTGTGTGTGTGTGTGTGTGTGTGTGTGTGTGTGTGTATGTGTGTGTGTGTGTGTGTGCGTGTGTGTGTGTGTGTGTGTGTGTGTGTGTGTGTGTGTGTGTATATGTCCCTGCAAAACAACTGAGCATCCCTCATTGGCTATCAAACTGCAATGGTATGCACTTTTTGGCCCTGTATGTTGGTGCTGGCTACCAATCTGCCCTCTCCTACAAGGCCTGATGATGTCAACTACCTTAAGAGTAGCAGCTGCCATCATAATGTTAGACTTAAGCCATGGTGCATGCAATAAGTACTGTGACCTATAGTGTGTAAGACTAGATAGGTAGGTATTCTAATCTCACTCCAGGACACTTGCTGTGATTGTGTATGTCTGTATGGAGTAAATATGATCACCTCAGTAACTTAGAAAAAGGTAGGGTTTTGCAGTATTTTGTTTGTAGCAGGTGATGTGGGCCTCCAAATGCCTGACCACAACTAGGGCTGCTGAGGTCATCAAGCATAATATGTCCTAAAGAGATAGTAATAGCAGACATGAGGTGTGTTGTGTGCATCACGTACTGTGATCTGTAGTATGCACCATTAGATAGGTAAGTGTTCTAGTCTACATACAGCCAACTTGTACTATGTGTGTTCCATTTCCTGTAAGCAGTAACTGGAAGTGGTGCTATCCTCATTGTAGTCAGGTTTGGGTGTGTGGCTGTTAAAGCATTTTACATCACATTATAGAACCATAGGATGTTTGAACTTCCCTAGCATAATGGCCATACAGCCCTCACAATCCTAGACAACTTTATACTCATATTTACATGATCAGCACATATTGCCCCAGTCCAAGAGGAACACAGGCAGAAACCCTGTGGTATAATGATGGTCACCCAGCCAGCCATACAGATGGCATATGATGAGGTGTACTGAGGTGTTCTGTTTACCATTAGGCAGGGTTCTGTTTCAAAGGTGTGTTAAAGTCTTCTAGACAGATCTCTCCCACCAGCAAATATTAGTAACATCACATACTAGGTTAATGTCCTTAGAGTGATTAATCCATATACCATGCCAGCTACAGATATGCAGCATTTACAATCAAGCAGGGTAACACATTGGCCCATATGCAAGGCAGAGATCACCAATGAGTAGTCTATATGCCACAGGCTACAATGACACTGATTTCAGACAATCCCCATTGAACAGATACTGAAGGCTTGAATTTCGCTTGTGAGGAAAAATACTGTTGTGTGCAATTGCCAGTAGTGCTTGGTAAGGTACATTACCAAATAGTCATTGCATGCAGATACTTGCATGCTAAGGGAAGACTACATGGAGGTTATGAGTATGTCAATTACGGGTGACTGTGGCTTCAGTTATGACATATGATTTCTGTCATACCACTCTGGAGACATGGTGATCTCATGCACATTAGGTGTACATGTGTGTGGCTAGGCCTGTATGCCCAGTTATATCACCCCTGAGTATGAACATCACATGTTGTGACTGATGTGCTACTTTCCAGGTATATAGGTGTTATTGATGGAAATGATACTACATATATATTTGCATGGAGTTTATGGTCATTAGTATGTCAACAAGCATTTGTTCATCAATACCCTCTTGTAGGATATTGACATAAATCACAGACTCTATGAGTGCTCACAGGTTGCAGGCATCAGCCAATGTTGTTAGCCACACACATTCAGTATTAACTTGTATCATGGTTAAATGGATTCCTAGCAGTAGAGGACCCAGGACTGAGCCCTGTTGAACACTGCTTCTTACAGAGCAGCTATTGGAGGTGGATGTCCCTACATTGAGGATGTGTACCATCAATGGGACACTTAGTGACCTCTGCAATGATATTATTGTGGATATCTAACTGGGTGCTTTTGTAAATGATGCTTGAGTGGGGGATATAGTCAGACAGCTTGGCTAAGTCCAGAGAGGTGTATGCCCTGATGTCTCCTCACCCAGGTCCTTGGTGACTGCCTCGGAAATATCCACCACATGTAACAGTCATGATCCCCCTGTCAGACATCCAAACTGTGTACAGTCAACTGTGTGTAGATCACATATATGTGTGCTGATCAGTTCCATGATGATTGGCCCTACAGGCATACAGATATGGACACTCAGGCAAAGAGGTTGACAGTTCTGGTGCTCTATTGGCATACAGATATGGACACTCAGACAAAGAGGCCGATAGTTCTGGTGCTCTATGGGCATACAGATATGGACACTCAGGCAAAGAGGTCAGTAGTTCTGGTGCTCTATGGGCATACAGATATGGAAACTCAGGCAAAGAGGTTGACAGTTGCTGTTGTCCAGTCAGCTGAGGTACAGCCAGTGGTGTCAGTATGATTACAAGGTGTTCCCAATGGTGTTAGTAATTCTCATCAGATCCCATGTAGGACACAGCCTGGGATGTTAGCTTGTCCAGTAGATGCCATGTATCCCCCATAGAGAGGCTAGTTACGACCTGCTCTGTAGATATGGAAGGTATAGGACAGGTTGTAGGAATGTCATGTGGCAAATATGGTGGGGACAGGGGAGTGAAGTTGACACAGAACCTGCAGGACTACAGATTACCTATGAGGATAGACCCATTATATGTGGCATCATTATGTACGAGTTCACTGACAATCTGGGCCTGTCCTTACAGGTTACACATGTAACTACACTGTATGTTCTGGTTCTCACAACAACACTATGTGCTTGTTTTAGCTGAGGAGATTGTGCCTTCATTTTAGGAGGGCACACTTACCCCAACTGTCACACAGCAATGTCCACCTCTTATTGTACAGCATGCTAATGGCAGTTGTCCATGAGGCAGGTTTGCTGTGCCATGAGGAGCCTGTGTTCCTCCTGTCAGGTACAGCCAAGTCCATGCAGTTGTAATGCTGCTTGCATAATGGGTTGGTGTAGAGCTCTGTATACCTGCCTATCTCTTCTGAGGAGAGAGGTGTAGTCAAGGTATGTAAACCATCCCAGAAGAGGTAATACATTATTTTGTTGAAATATATGTCTGTATTGTCTGCAGGGGGAGGGGGTTAGTTCTGGTAGGTTCATGAGAATGAGCTATGGTCATATCCCACCAGGGAGGACCTCACACTGGGGGGCTGCAGTGGTCACCCATATTGGTAAACACATGATGCATTACATTGGTTCCCCTTGTGGGGATGTCATGGCACTGCTCCAGGGCATTGTAGTTAAGAATGTGGACTAACCTTTGGGCACATGAGCTGCAGCATGAGTAAGCAACATAGTTGGTGGTCATTTAATGCCACCCCAAATCATTGTGTAATGATATATCTTGATAGACACATGTACATCCAAATATGCGCAATGGGTGTCTGGATTCATGGAGCTGCTCCAGTAGCCAACAAATGCTTGATTATGTGCCCCTCCAATAGTGAATGGCACCTGCAGTGTCTCCAGGAAATCACAGTGTTTCACAAAATCTGGATGTGTATCTATCCTTAATGAGTATGTATCTACCACCTGGATTACACTGTCATTTTGAGGTCTGAACACGTGGAAGGACATGTAGTCTGGTATGGCTGTGGCGCTGTCCATAGCCTTGAACCAGATATCCTTGACTGCACATGTCTGCATAATCCAAGGTGCGGAAACCTTCCACAGAGTGGAGTTCAGTGTTGCCATACCCAGTGTGTAGCAGCATAACCATGATGTTGCATAAAGATGGTGTTCTCATTGCAAAGTTCTCCCTCCAGACAGTGGATATAAGATGCATTGTGGGGGTGTCAGAAGCCTTGGCCAGTACTCCAGATCTCAGGGGTGAGAGATGAAGACCATCACTGGTGAAGTATTGATGTTTGCTGAGCAAGGCATCCCAGGCACACATGTAGTAGATCCCCTTACAAGGACACCACACGCTAAGGCAATTATTGACTTCCATCAATTTCCATGTGTATGCAGCCATCATCCTAAGTGAGGGTCAACTGCAACTGAAAGGTATTTGCATACTCAGGAGAGACACAGAGTGGTTAAACTCATTCCTGTGTCTGCATACAGTCCAGTGACGTATATTCCTAGTCATACACACCTGCAGGAACTATGATGTCAACATACTGTTAAGTTATATTCCCTGATTTGCGGCAATGTATGGTATGATGTATTGTGCCAACCCACAGACAGCTAACTAAGATCTGTCTCATATGTAGCCTGTTGACATAGACATCAATGTGTCTCACAATGTAATCACCTATGACTAAAAGGTGTGATTTTGTGTTTTATCTCAGGTGTTTGACCAGTGAAAGAGTGGTGCATGCAGTATTATGTGTACTGTGCTCTCCAGAGGCAGGATTTTCTGCAGTGTCAGCTGTTTGGGAATGTGTCTGGTAAGGAGCTGCATACGTGCAGGTGTGTGTGATGTGGGTGTAGGTGGTGGCAGGATGTGAGCTGTGCACGTTGGCAAAATGGTCACTGACATATCTAATGACTGCTGTGGAGACACCATGGCAGCAAGGTTTGAAATGCAGTCACATCTGTCACACACTTGTGTTTGTGTGTCATAGGAGTAGAGGGTTGGGGACACTTTCCACATCTCATCATCAGGTCCTACAAATTTAGAGTCATTGTGCCACACCCTTGGGGTTCAGAGTCTGATATACAGTGTTTGTAGGCACTCCTTACAGTGAAGATGTGGATGCCTATGCATGCATAGAGAACTTGTTCAACTTTGCTGACATTACGTTGTCCTCGCAAGACTACAATGCCTGTCAAGCAACCAGATAGCACGCTGGTTGTCATTTGACATGATGTGGGAACACAGACTTGTGTTTCAGGTATATAACTGTACAGTATGACATGCCTAGGACATGTGGCAGATGGATACACATTGGCCAAAGGTGGCCAGTCTGCTGAAGTAGGCCTCACAGCCATGTCACGCAGATATCCACCATTAATCTGTTGAAGGGCAGGATGCATGACTTGCTGTGAAAATGTCACCTACAGTGGATCACTGCCACTGTGCTTCTTGTATCAACAAGACTTGATATCTATGTCACTGGACATTGCACATTATTTTGTGACGCTGCAGCAGTGCTCCTAATCACCATCTTGTCAGTTCCCTAGTGACATGCCACCAAACCTGGTACAGAAGGCATAATACATGCAAAAGCCAACTGCTTCCCCAGGTTGCTAATCAAGGCATCTACCTGGAGAAGGGTATGTGCAGCCTACAGAGCCTTTCATGATGTGGGAGATCTATGTGGATGAACAAACAGGCTGTGTCCTGCTTCACATCATGAGCGCCGTAGTAATGTCTTGCGTGTGATGACAGAAAATGTATCGGAGCATAGTAACCTGTGTGAGAATGTGTTTGGTGAGACCAGCATTAGTAGTTGCCAGGCACTGGCAATTCGATAGACTCCCCTGCTTTCCGCAATCTTCATAAGGTAATCGTGTCCTTCCAGTACACACCACTTGGGTAATTTCCAACTGCAGAATACCTGTGTAAACCCCCCACCTTAGCTTCACAGGGTATACATACTACACTTCCCAAACATGTTGGTCTGTGCTCTGTACAGACACCTTGGACGACTCTCTACTTGGAACATGATGGAAGTAACTGCAATACTTACTTGCACAAAGGACAACCAGCATGCAGTGCCAAGCAGTGTCTCCACATCTCTGAGTTGTGTGATATGAAATGCCATGAAAGGAGTTAGCATGGATAAGAGCAGTAACAATGTTGTACACCTACTAACACTGAACCACACACCGTTTGTTTTGCTCAAGGTCAGATCACACCTACCTACCCTAACTGGTGGACCTCAGTGAGTGTCAAACTGTGCAATGGATAAGAGGAATATGACTCACTCCACCTACCATGGCCTAACAAGGTGTTTGACAATATTAGGCCCGCAGGCCTTGCTGAAAACTGTGTTGGTTATTTACAGAGTGGTATGTCAGCTGGTGGATAGGCAAGTGTCTGATAGTCATATTTTGGGAAGATAGCACTGGGTAGTCCTACTCTACAATGATGCCAGTCAACAGTGGATTTCCACAGACATCATTAATGGAGTACCCCTTGTAGCCGTGTACTTCTCTGCAGTCATGGCAACTGTCAGTGACCTCTGACTGACTATATTAGCAGGTGATTGCATATCAGGAGGTGTCACTGAATCCCACACAGAACCAACAGTTATCCGGGATGGCCTGAGACACACATTCAGTTGTTGTCAGAGCCACTGACAAATAGTAAAAGCCAATGACTGCACAATACTATCCTTTGGGAAGTCATCCACCCCTGGAAAATATGGTAGTGTCTGCACACCACACACAGTTGAGCCATTACTCGTGGAGTTATGGACACAGAGAGTAATGTAGCCTTTGACTTTCAGTGGTCGGTAAGATTCATTACTGGTGTAGGACAAATGTCTGTAATGGACACAGGAAATCTGTAGATAGGTCATCTCCATCACCACAGCTTGTACATATGTTAGCTCCTGAAATCCTGGTGATACTTATCAAGTACATTTCTAAGTTTAAAAGAGCAATATTTAAAATCTGTCCCTATTCCTGGGTCATTGGCCTCCATTATGTTGGGCTTTGTCCAGATTTCTTGCACTAAGAGGTTGAGAGCTATGCGGGCATTTCATGTATTGATGGATGAGGTAAATGAACTGGTGACAGTTTTCAACTAGCAGTTACAAAGGGAGCTGCAGCAGCACTGACAGTATGTAAAGAGTAAACAATATACAAGTTACTGCTGAGATCCCATTTAGTGCCCTTCTAGGAGGTCAGTTGGTGCAACTGTAATACTGTATGGGTTGTGCGTTCCAGTGTAAGGGGGTGAGGGCATTCTCCAACATCATTTTCTCTTCCCTCTTTCTCAAAAGTTGTTCATTCTAACCCCAACACACACATATGGGCATATGCACACACATACGCGCATGCACACCCGACGGGATGTAAGCAAAGCTGGTTCTCTTGTTGACTCAGCATGGCAGCACCCTATGGAAGGATGTGTGGGAATTATTAACCAGCTCCTCCTGTAAACAGTGACCAGTTCCCTAACATGGAAAAAGGAATATCTTCCAAGAGGCACCGGCAAGTAAATCTTAAAAGGTTGCACAAAGCTTTTAAAATGGGGCAGTTTCCACATTAAACACAAGGTAATCCTTGAGAAACTGGGAGAGGGAGCCTCGCACTTTGATTTACCACTGATATCTGTTTCTAAATATGTTTAGACAACTGGATGGAGGGGTGAATCCAGGACACAGTAAACCTAAAATTAAGTCAGTCAGAAAAAACAGAGTGTTGGGACTCTTGCAATCTGGTTAATTCATATAGAGGCAGCTGATTGAGACCCCTTCAGAACACACACATGCACAAAACCACTAAAACACAGTGACAGTAGCCACACAGATAACATGGTCTGCTTTGCTACCAATACGGCCAGTTGTTTCCATCTCCCTCCAGGTGCAGGAATCCCTTTTCAAATACGTGCAGACCAGCATCCTTCTGCTGCTGCATTCCTACAGTACATTTTTGTAATTTCTCGTTATTTTGTCTTTCTATACCGTGTCTGTGGCTTGGGCTGAACCTGCAAAATGGGCCAGTTCAGTTGGATGGATCATCGTCCTACCCGGTTACCAAACTAAATAAAATAAATAAATAAAAGTAAGTAACTGCTGCTAGGATCTGCCTAGATTTAAAATATTCTACAGTATTACACAAGCAGTGGAATTTCCTCAGTAAGCCCACAGTAAAGAGAATCCTGCAGTGCTCAGTTAAAGAAAAATCTTTTAACTGATATTTGATGAGTTGCTGACAGTCACCCCCTCCCACTATCTGTGTGTGTGTGCGTGTGTGTGTGTGTGTGTGTGTGTGTGTGTGTGTGTGTGTGGTTGTAGAACAACATTTTGCAGTCTTTACGATCAAATAACTCCAATAACTGATTCTGAAGCACAATGCTAACACCGCAACCAGCCAGCACTATAAAAAAATGATAACTCAACCACAGCACTGCTTAAACCTCCTACATTTCTTTTCCTCGTCTCCTACCCATATGCTAGTTATGCAATGTAATACAATTGTTTTCTCAACATTCAGTCCCAACTCCAGTATCTACGTTCTGCATTCTAACCTATATAAACCAACCTGTACATACAGTAGCTGCTCTAAGCCTTGAGCCATAGTTTTGACAGTCTGCTGCTAAAAGCATCAGCATGTATGCCATTTTAGTCACATTCTGATTAAGTATGAATGGCTGGTGAGGAGTTAATGAGCATGCTGCTATCATAACTCTGCGCTGGATGTCTCCGTTGATGTGACATCTTCTTTGGTTAGCTGTCACAAGTTGTGGGTGGGCTATGACTGGCCATAAAAAACTTTTCTTTCTTTTTTTTTTTTTTCCTAAAGCTCTCTGACTCTAAGTCTCTGACAGGACGGTAGATGACAGCTATAAAAATACTGTCTTAAGTAGATCACTAAGTACTTCTTTTGCTTTCCACCCTCCCCTCCAACCTTCTGCTTCAGGCACCCCTGGACCCAGTTACAATAACCTTTGCTCTGCCAAGAGCAAATGGGATTAACGGTTATATTATGTATTCTAAAACAAAAATATTTAATTCCTTGGTGTGCTGCTAGTTGACCCATGCATGCTGGGACATGACAAAATCACTACCTCCTGCAGCTCCATCAGGGACATAATAATGAACTTTAACATAGATTATTTCCGTTGTGTGTTATTTTACCCAGGATAACCAGATTATGTTTGAACTGCATACAAAGGCGAGATGAGGTATTGAATTCTATGCATCCCTCCCCCTGTTGAGATGTAATATCGGGGCAGAGCCACATTTAATTTTACTGTCGAAGTAGCAACGGCTGGATGACAGAGGCAGTGCATCCTCATATCGCCAATCCTTCCGACCATTCTCTGTAACAGCAACAGCTTACTTGTAATGCTGTTTATACGTGTACAGTATAAGTATTTACTCATAACTGCACTTGTTGTTTATCATGCCTCCAGCAGGGAAATGTACATTTTGTTCTTTTCTGTTATTGCAATGCACGTTTTCTCTTCTGAGTCATCAGTAAGCAAAGACTGTAAAAAAACAAGCAAAAAATAAATTGGAATTTGAAGCGGCCACTTGGAAATTTATGGCACCCCATTATTTTGTCCTCAAAGTCATAAAAATCCGAGGAATTCAGTATGGTTGAGAGGTACGGTCATACCTACAAGGCATAGGCATGACTCTAACGTATGTACAGTCAGAAAATATCTGTGCAGTTGGCAATCATACCAACAGGACAGTGATCTTGGCAGCAGGCCTTGGATGACACTTTAGGGAATACATTGCTGTAAATTTACATATGTAACAAAGGAGTGTCGTGCTTACCAGGAGCAGGACCATGGCTTGTCTGATACCTGAAGGACCTGTGAAAAGTTATGGGGAGGTAATGTAAGTACCACTGCATGTTGCCCTATAAAAAAGTAATATGTCCATATATCTCACATTGGCAGTAGCTGCTGTGTTAATTGTTATGTTGGTCAAAATCTGAGCATGAGATTCAAACTGCATTTAAACCCCCTCCAAAGAACAAAGACCTGACACCCACATAACACTATGTACACCCTGACACACAGAATGCTACTGTATTTCAGTGCTGATCAAACTAAGCTTAACTGGACGCTCCTCTTCCATGGAAACTGTGGCACCCACATTCATGAGGTACAGTGTGATGGATACCTGTGAGCTGTCGAATGTTCCTATGTTCACCAGGAATTCTTCAGTGGCTGAGAGTGTGGATGTTCTGCTGCAGGCCCTCCACCGGCGACACCACGATCCCTGGCTACATCTGCTGCTCTTCTATGTGCAACATTAATCATGTCTGTTGCACAGTGTCAAATTTGCTTATATGTCCTGCTCTGATGACCTATGGCATTCACGTCACAATCAAGGTCAGCCCACAATGCTGCCCACTGTTCCCTGTTTTGCCTCCACCTGGACTGTAGGAGTTCATGGTGCTGATGGAGGACTTCCAGTATTATATCATTCTCAGCATCCGAGAAAGGTGCACAGCATCTGGGATACATGTTTCCTGAAAGACAACAAAATGGGAACACATGTCAGGATCACATACGTGGAAGTACACAATATAGAGATACAACATGAACACAATGGCTGGCAGTATCCACTGCTTGTTCACACATGTCCTATGCCACAGTGTGCAAACATACTAAGTGTGTGGATACAACTAAGATACTAGCGATAGTCAGCTATTCCTGTTTGTGCCATGCCAGATACTGCTATATGATCATACACCCAACACTGGAGTCTATTGTAGTGTGTATCCTAGGGGTAACCTCTCTGATAATATGTCAAAACAACAGTGCCGAACAAATAGCAGCATGCTATTACAACCACTATAAAGGGACAGCCCCATGAGACCAGTGTGCCACATTGACAAAAACATTCCACCCTTGATGTATTGTACGTCCTCTGTAGGTGTAACAAATGTGGAGATCAATGACATGTCATTGTCACAGTTCTAGGAAAGGCTTAATGCTGTAATCCCCATTCCCTCTACGTATATTCACATATATGCATCATGTTGTAAACAAAAAGGTTACATATTGTACCTGATGGAGTACAATGCTCCTCTGTTGATATGTGCAGATATATAAAGTTTTTGGCAACACGTTTACTGTGTGAGGAAAGTCTCATACAGACGGGTTCACCATAGCCATCTGTTTGCCCTTTTTAGCATGCTTCTCATTAGCAGCTGATAGCCTCACAACCAATCTGTGGTTTTGAAATGCTAATTGCAGCTAACACAGCTGATTTGCAGTATCATCAGCAAATGACATGCAACCACTGAACAAGATATAAGGCTTTCATGTAGATTAGAAGCCATTTCTGATATATTGTGCTGGATATTACTGGGGTGAGGAGACTTCGTCATCACAGAGGGTAGGTCTGTAGCAGCTACTTTTACATACACATGTGTGTGCTACAGGCTGCAGCTGCTGCTGCAGGCAATAAGCAAAGGCAGAGATTGTGAACACTTTGGAGGACAACAAGTTGTAAGAGTAACTATGGGAGCTGTGTCAGCCTTGTTGTAGAGACAGAGCCAGAGTGGGGGTACCCCTTCCACTCAAATTAAGGCATGTGTTTAAGGTAAGTATATTAGGCAATGGTATCACTAACAGAGTACTACACAACATGTTTGTTGTGTCCTTGAGCAACTTAGCGGTAAATATAACATTAAGTCAACCATTTGAGCAAGTGTCAGGCCATGTGTTGCAGTCTGGTCCTCACTTGGAATGTGTATGCTGGCAGTCCTTGTTACAAGCAGGGGCTTCATATGTGTATGTTAGTAGTGCTGGCAGTCCTTGATACAAGCAAGGGCTTCATATGTGTATGCAAGTAGTTCAGCTGTGCTAATCGGCACTGTGTGTTTGAAAGGATTGTGTGCTGCATGCCAATATTAGTGGGCCTCATTTGCATTACCTGGGTTTAAATCCTCTGTGAATGCATATTAATGCATGACCTGACACAATGCACTTATAGTGTTGCTACAGGGATATGTGAAGTGTGTTCCTATCTGCAGGCCTGTGGCTTCCATCAGTGAAATGCAGACATTTGATTTGGAAAGAATTGTGTGGATAAGGAGTGCACGACTCAGTCATTAATTGCCGGCTTCACAATAATGTAATGTAAATGCTAAACGCCACTGGATTTGAACTCATGACTGTGTGTGGCAAAAGTTGCTACTTGCGCAGCATTTAACAAACTGAGCTACTGAGTCATTGTTATAGCAGGTGCATTTGTCAAGATATAAGTGCACACATACAGGCTGTGACATACTTTTTTACATCCATCATTATGTGAATGGATTTATATGGATGTATTTCTCCACCAGTCCCAGTTGAACGTGTATGTTGCCATTAATGTTTTAGCTGGTGTATTTCTAAATGTTGCTGATAAACGTGCACATTTACCTGCTATTACAGACCTCACTTACATCCATTATTCTGTGTCTGGCTTTCTACTGGTGCACTGTTGCTCCAGACTCCCAGTTATATTCCCATTGTTTCCATTACTCTTTCAGCTAGTTTGTGCAATGTGGCATGATGCACAGCTCTGCTTAAACTCGCTTAATGACTGTAATTTGCAGTTGTTACATTTTGCTTAAACCACCTGTTTTATTTAACAGCTGTGTGGCATGGCAGGTTAATGCTGTGGTCTGCAGGTGCAATGATCTTGGGTGCAAAACAGGGAACAGGTGTTTATTTTGTATGTATTTATTATCATTTAAAACACATATATCAATATAGCTCTGTTTAGCTGAGCTTAGCAATGCTGGGTGACATGTGCTTTGGGAAGAGTCATGCAAAAACTCTTTAAAGAAAAGAAAAAGGTGGAGATAGGAAAGTGGTGAAATGGGGTGCAAGCAGGGGGGGGACATGGTAATACACAGGTAGGTATGTGCAGGAAGGGTGTAGGAAAGGACCATAGCTATCCATTTCTTGTACAGCAACAACTGTGCACTTTGACAGAATTTGTAAATGAATTTGGACTCTCAACCCCAAAGAGAGGGGTTGAGGACAACATAACTGCGTTCTCAAGCCAGTTGGACCAAATTACATGTGTCCAGTGGACGCATGTGTGAAACAGAGAGCTATGTATGGGATGATATTTTTTGGGGGATAGGTGCCCATTTTCTTTAAGGTGAGAGTGGAATATTAGGGAAGGGACATAGGTATGTGTGGGGAGGTAAGTTGGGTAGGTGAGAAAGCTTTTGCAGACAGACAAAACAGACAAGACAGCAGACAGGGGTGATGTTTGACACAAGAGGGGGGTGAACACCTTGCATGGGGAGGGTGCTGTGGAATCGCAGTCCCATGTGCCTCCACAAGGTGGCAGCATGACTTATGTCCCCACCCATTGGACTGTTGGCACTGCTCTGTCACTGCCCCAGGATTGGCAGTGGTGGAGGATGGCTCCGGGGCAAGCCTGCCTCACCAGGCTGGCCTGCATGCTCTCCATGTAGCGTATCCATAGTCCAAACCCATGGTACATGATCCTGCACACCAAAATCAGCAGTTCATCACAGGTGACAACTCTCCCTTCACCAACACTCCCAGAGGGGGGCTGTCCCCATCCCATGAGGTGGAACTGCCTGACGCCGCAGGTAGTAAAGGGGCAGCAGACACGGCACCATCGGTCTGGGTCCCAGACGTACTGGGGCCCGGTGCTACGGCCAGAGGAGGCAAGGCAGACAGATCACCGGGAACAGTAAGTTAAGGTTACTAATAACAAAGCCAATGTTAGTATTAACATAATCACACATAATATTGATTAGTCTAAATACATATTAAGGTATATTATGTGTAACACAACATTAAATAACATAACAGTAAATATGTTAACAGCAAGTCAGTATGAAATAACCCATAAGGCCAAAAAAAGTTAGTTTAACAAAATATATTAATATAAATCATCATAATAAGTAACAATAATAAATTATGTATGTAGGCTTCTGAGCCCCCAAGACTTTCTGTACTGGAGCTTTCCAGCTTAACAGTGGGAGTGGTAAGCACTAGGTAGCCTATCTACCACAAGAGGAGTGGTTTCTGGCCCAGCAATTGTAGTTTATTGGCTGTTTGGGCAGTTTTTCCATCTCTCTCTCTCAACTTTCCAGTTTAAAAGCCCACAGTTGTGCTTATTTCCTGCCTTTCATGTAACTAGTCTAGTCCAGATACAGACTTGCTGCATCCAGGACTGTTTGTAAACATCTGAATGGTGCCAAAGTCTGCTCCTCGATTTTTCCCTTTGAACTACTAGTTCTCTCCTCTCCTGCACTTTTACTAGCTTATTAGTCTAGCACTTTACCAGACTTCTTATAGCAATTACTGTAGTACACAAAAGTGCTACCAGCACTAAACGTTCTACAGGGAAACATATTCAGTACTTATTATTAATGCCCACCCCTCCAGGCATGTCTAAAGGTCAGTTCCCCGCGCTTTCTCCTATTAACCTGGTGAACTTGACTATCCTGAGGCAATGTAGCAACTGCCTCATATACACCGACAACCCTCTCCTCTTACCTCCCAACCCTTAGACTTGCGTGAAATACACTTATATTTCCAAACTGGAAGCCATGCACTCTCCAGCCAAGACCGGAATAACTGGTCAAGAGGAAAAGGTCAACACTTGCACCACACCAAATGGAACACATAGACCTCAAAAGCACACACCAGCACTGCCTTCACATAAAAATACAAACCACACACCCACTTTCACAAAGACTCTCAATACAAATCTACCCAAACAGCAGAGACCTCCAAGGCAGAAACACACTCAACCACCACAACACAACACTAATCACAAGACACATAACTCTCCTAAACAGTGTGCCACTCAACCAAAGCCCCTAAAGCAAAACAGCATGCCCAACACACAAGTCATAGGTGACTCGATAGTGAGGTACACTGATGTCCCACTTACTAGGTTGAATAAGGAGAAAGTAACAGCTGCCTGTCAGGTGCCAGGATCTGCCCCATAATGCATGCACTCAGGTCCCTCAACAACAGGTACAAATATGACTCAGTCATTGTACATGTGGGTGTGAATGACCTGAGATGTACCTCCCTGGACTACATAAAAAGAGACATGGAGGAGATCTCGGATTATGTAGCCCAAGCGGGTATGACCCTAGCCCTGAGCAGCCTCCTACCATCACCCAGAATGATACCACAGTACAAGCAGAAAATTACTGATTTCAAAAATTGGCTAAGTTTCTGGTGTCATTCTAAGTGGATCCAGTATCTGTCTGCCTGGGATGACATGTCTGACAGACCTCGATACTTTGCCAGAGATGGCCTACATCTGTCACCTCTGGGATTCCGGATACTGGTCAAGGCTCTTGCCACCCCTATAGTGCCTTTTTTAGGTGGTGTTCCAAAGACCAATTACCATCATAACAGCTACAAACAAATGCAATCTGAGGGTCATGCTGCTCAACGCTAGAAGTCTATATTTCAAAATGCACTCACTCAAAGCATTCCTTAAAATGGAGAACACAGACATTTGTGCTGTAACAGAGACCTGGTTCAAGGCAGCAGAAAGCACTCCAACACTACCAGGCTATAACTCTTTCCACATCTTTCAGCCCCAGAACTTGGATCGAAGCGCCAAAGGCGGTGGTGTTTCCATATTCATAAAGGATGCACACACCTCCAGACTGGTAGCCCAACATAATGCATCAGAGATACTTCAGGTGCAGCTAACATTAGGTAAGACAATGATCCAGGTTGTAGCCTGCTATAGGTCCCCAACCATGTCCCAAGACTCACACTCCACATTCCTAAGCACCCTGGAGAATATTAGGGTCCAACCTAACACTCTCATACTAGGCGATTTCAACTACCCCTCCATTAACTGGGAAAACTACTCATGTACCAGTACACTTGTCCACCGTTTCCTGGCGTTCATTAATTCCAATGCCCTGAACCAGCTCGTTCTTACCCCCACTAGAGGTAGCAACATCCTTGACCTGGTCATTACTAACATGGGTGACCATTGCTCTACACCAATAATCAACTCCTCCCTGGTTAGATCCGACCACAAACTAATCACCTCGGAAAGCCACATCCCTCCCACCCCCCACCCCACCCCGCAAAGGTAACCACCATGAAAAACTTCTCCAAAGCTAACTTTGGGCTCCTAAAAACAGAGGTGGTTAACTTCACGGCACCCATGCAAATGGAGAATAGTTGCATGACCGCTGAATCATACACCAATGCACTGTACGAACATGTACACAAATGCATGGATCTCGCCATACACAGTAGAACCAAGACTCTCTCCTCCAAAAAAAGGAAGCCAATCTGGTGGTTCCCTGCCATAAACAAACTACAACAGAAGGACAAAACTGATGCGGAATAAGGTGAAGTCCCAAGACTGGAAAAACTCCCTTATCAGCCTCAACAAAAAGTTGAGATCCCTCATCAAATCCTCTAAAGCTAGCTATGAAAACAGAATTTCAGCAGATAGTAAAGATAACCACAAGGCCTTTTATAGTTATGTAAATAATCTCCACAGCAATACCCAGATTTACTCTGAGCTACTGCACAATGGGACCTCCTATACCGAGCTAACATATATTGCCAATATACTAGCCAACAGATTCAGTGCCAACTTTACCCCTCTCTCTCCCCCAAAAGGACCAATCACAATACCAGTAGATTGCCAGGAACCCAGTATTACTGCTGTACAGGTTAAAAACAGCACTGTCCAAGGCCAAGAATACAGCTTCTATGGGGCCTGACAATATCCCTGGCTGTGTTCTACATGGACTACAGAGTGAACTGGCACCTCACCTGTGTGCCTTGTTCAATCACAGCCTCACCTCAGGCTTTGTCCCTACTGAATGGTGCACTACTACAGTCATCCCTCTCCACAAAGGAGGAGTGACTACAGACCCTGGGAACTATTGCCCCATTAGCCTGACAAGTCTGATATGCAAAGCTATGGAACCCATCATCATGGACCTAATAAACAAGGATATAGAGAATCTCCAAACTCTGGATCCCACACAGTTTGGTTTTGTGAAGGGTAGATCATGCCTGCTCAGCTTGGTCGGCTTCTTTGAGTCAGTCACCAGAGCTGTGGATGAAGGCAAGGTGATTCATACAGCCTGATCTGGCCAAGGCCTTTGATACCATTCCCCACTCAGGAATCATAGAAAAACTCACTAAGCTAAGCATCAACCCCTATATCACTAGGTGAGTTGCAAACTGGCTCACGTATAGAACCCACAGTGTGAAAGTCGCTGACTCCAAGTCAGACTGCTGACTAGTCACGAGTGGAGTCCCACAGGGTTCGGTCCTGGGCCCTCTCCTGTTTGGTATCTACTTCTCTGAAGTCCAGGCCAACAAGAAGGGACTCTGACTGACAAAGTTCGCAGATGATTACAAGTTCGGAGCTATTATTAACTCCCCAAGTGATGTTGACATCCTACAGAATGGCCTCCCTGAGACCAGCGACTGGTGTCAGAACCATGGCCTTAAGCTCAATGCCAAAAAATTTGTCATCATCCCCTTTGGGAAAAACCCGGTTCCCATGCATTACCACATTGATGGTAGTCTACTGAACACAGAAGGTGTTATAAGAGATCTGGGGCAGCAACCTCTCTTTTGATCACCACATTGCCACTGTGGTCAGAAAGTCCTTCTATGTGGCACATCTCATTACTAAGGGTTTTGCATCCAGGAAGAAAGAGGTCATTGTCTCCCTTTACTCTTTCCTCATTAGGCCAATTATCAGGTACAATGCCCCATTTGGCATGTACCTCACTAGACACCTGCAACAACTGAAGAGGCCGCAAAAGTACCTCACAAAGAGGATCCTAGGCCTTAAACACTTGTCCTATATGGACAGACTCAAAAAACTCCAACTATTCTGTCTCATATCGCCTACTTAGAGGAAATCTATGCTTGACTTACAAAGCCATGTCTGACCCAGCTCTGTTAGAAATGCTCCATCTAAAGAAATCCCAATCCCTTCACACCACGTGCTCCAGAGACCTCAACCTTATTACCACAATCAACAGAACGTATTGGAGGGACAGGTTCATAACCCAGAGACTGCCCATGCTAGGGAATAGACTTCCCATACATGTTAAGCAGAGCACCTCGCTGACCCTCTTCAAGAGAAATCTTGATGAGTGGATGGGAAATAGAAAATTCACTCCAGTGGCTCTACTCAACAGAGGCACTGGGAACTAAGGTCGGGTGGCACGATGCCAGGTTAATCCTATGGCTAGGCTTGTAAAGGCCCCAGGGCCATCAGCCTAGTACACACCTATGAACCTATGAACCTATAAAGTTCAACAAAATATAGTTAGTTTAACAAAATACATTCATATTAAATCATAATAATGAATATAAATAATAAATTAAAGAAAATAAGGGGTGAAGAGAGAGAGAAAAACATACCATTAGTGATGTTGCAGATGATATCCCTAAAAAGACCCCTAATACATAGTTCTAGAGGTGTGCAGTGTCAGTTGTGAGTACAGTGACTACAATTCCTCTATATATGATGTAGCATGTACATACCTCTCAAGCTGTTAGCATGGGAAAGTGTGGGTCAAGATCTAAGAAATGCAGGTACACAACTACATGGAACTGTTTCACATAATGTGCAGATACATGACTACCAAGGTGTTCTGTAAACAGTTTTGACAATACATTGCATTTCAGGTAATCAATTATCTGTTAATCATGGACCAGACAGATTGGGCAGTTGTAATTACATTACAAAAAATCATGACAGTTGAGAGGTATGTTTATGTACATTAAGTAGACTAGACAGCCATCATGTCTTAGTTGGCAGGCATGGGGGTAGAATCCAAAACCTGTGACTGCGGGGGACATCTGCGAATAATGTTACAATTGAATGCCACAGCTTAGGACAGACATGCAATGAATACAGCCCTACTGCAAGTATTAAGACATTTCGTTTTGAAACCACAATCCTGCCTTACACTTTATTGGTATTGCTGCTAAGTATCTGTGACTTATACACATGATATCTGTCCATAAAGTGGGCTACCTCACCCTGATACTTTCTGTTCCTGGAGTGGGAGGAAAAGAGACCATTATGTGACTGAAAATGGCCCAGAGACAGCCTTGAACCGTACTGTGGGTTGTGCAATACATTTTTCAAGCAATTACTTTTGCATTCTACAGTTATTACAGTTTTACAGTTGACTGCAGTGACATTAGAAAAGACATGCAATGAATACAGCCCTACTGCAAGTATTTAGACACATTTGTTATGAATCCTGCTTTACATTTTATTGGTATTGCTGTTAAATGTCTGTGAAGTATACACATGATATCAGCCCATAAAGTGGGCACCTCACCCATATACTTTCTGTTCCTGGAGTGGGAGGAAAAGAGACCATTATGTGACTGAAAGTAGCCTGGAGACAGCCTTGAGCTGTACTGTAGGTTGTGCAGTACATTTTTCAAGCAATCACCTTTGCATTCCAGTTATTGTAGTTTTACAGTTGACCGCAGCATCATTGCAATAGACATGCAATACATACAGATCTACTGAAATTATGTTATAACACCACAATCCTGCTTTGCACCTTATTGCTTACTGTTACTGGTATTGTTTATTGGTTATTGCACTACAGTTTTTATTGTTTATTCTTTATTGTACTACAGTTATCATAATATATCTGTACTTACCACACTCACAGCACATCCTGGCCAGGCGCCTGGAATGGGACTGCATGTTGTGAGTCCTCTCAGCTGCAGCTGTTGGAAGAGAAGCACACCATTTTGCATACCAATTTGACACAGATTCAGATTGTATTTTAGTAAAGAATTGGCAGAAATTCTTACATATGTCTGGGGCATGCCCATCCCTGGCCTCTTGGACCCAGGTGTCCAATATTCCCCACTTTCTATGCTTCAGATCGTCATAGTGGTGATGCCATTGCTCACCAGTGCAAGGGATACCAGTAGCACTGGTAAGTTCCTTGGCCAGGTGATCCAAGGCCTCAGGCTCACATTCTGTGCCCTGGTAACCACCCTGCAACAGCCTAGGTTCATAATCCATACCAGGAGCCCAACAAAAATCCTGGATTCCTGCACACCCCATCTCTGTGCCCGAAAGTGTGCACCCTCTCCAACAACACCTGGCATGCCAACAATTAGACAGACTCCAATGAGTGCTGCAGAATTCCTGCCTATTGCCCTTAATATAGGCTGTTTTCATACCCTTACACATTATACTGCAACATTAAAAAAGTGCTGCATTGCTTAAAATTGCGAAAACCTGCTTAGCAGAGCTGTGCATCGCATAAACTCACACAACCATGTTTTAGCTAAGCTTAGCAATGCACAAACAGGAATAGTTGTTGACCACGTTTAAGCAGTGCTTCGCACCACACGGCTTTTCCAAAGGTCACAATTTTGCTTTTAAAGTACACAAAATTTTAATTTACATTGAGAAAATGGTAGTGCTATGGACTCGAATCCTGGACCTGCTAAGCTTTAGGCAGTGACTCTATGCATTTAGCTACTTGGATAGTATGTAAATCAGTCAGTATACCTTCACATATACTACTAAGGTACTTGTTAGTGTTGCTAAGCACTGTGCCACGCCATGCAAACAGAATTAAACAAAACCAGACATGAATAATTAATTATATTCGGTTTCTATTTTTAGATGTCTAGCAGGTGTCAATAGTGTATGTGTAAGCACGGCTTAGCTCTTCTGTGCTCCGTGCCGCACCTCACTGTACACAGATATTAAAATTTTTAAAAAATATTAATAATTAATAACATCCAGTTTCTATTTTACATGTCTAGCCAGTGTCAGCTGTATATATCTCAGTGCAGCACCGCACAAATGGACATTAAAAAAATAAAAGAAAAAATTAAGAAAATTAATACACAAAATATTAATGCACAGCACATTTCAACAGTAGCAGGGTACATTACAGGGAGTCTGACCTTGTACATAACATCAGACCAGGAATTCTCTGGACAATCCACAACCGTGGGATAGCCAGCCTCTACACTTCTGCCTACACAGATTCAATATCCGGTACTATGCTCTCCCTTGGCAGCGCGCCATGATTGATATGCATGGAGCCCTGCCGAGGGGGAACCATGACTGTGTACATGGGTACATTCCATGTAGGGTTTACATGGAGGGTAAATGGATTTTATTGAATCCTGGAGGCAGGCTACACTTTTTTTTTCCCAAAAGAACATTTTGTACTCACTGTTTCAAATCTGAATATGTGTATTTTTACTATTTTTGTACATGAAATAGGGCTATGTCAACCAAATACTGAAATTTTACAGTAAAATTAATGAAAACTACCAATGTTATGAGCACACATTTAACCTGATGAAGGCAGCTTTATGACTTTGGTAGTTTTGAGTTATTTTGCCCAGAATTTGCTATAGACAGACTCCTTCATGGCACTTGTTGTTTTCTATGTCCACAGTTATACGTTTTTGCAGCCTGAACAGACATTTCATCCTAACAGTACTATCTTTCTTTGTGGGGAGCACAAGTTAATGGCAACATGACAGACTGTTTATTTTTGTCTAGTCAGCTGTTTTAAGTCCATGTCTTAGGATTACTTAAGGTTTATATTATATCTGAGTAACTGAAGCTTTCCTGCTTGCACCATGTCACTGTGCATTGTATAAAGTCATAATGAATTCCAGTGTTGTCTTTGTTTACAGTCTGTGGAACGCTGACACAGCAGTACAGCAGGCACTATTATTATTTGCGTTAAAGTTAGTAGCTCATTATTCTATTCTTTTCTTGATTTTGCCCTTTTCTCAGTGGGCCATCATTTTTGTTTCTTCTTATTTATGTATTTATGCTGTTAATTCTCTCATGGCTATCACATTTTTCCAGCTTAAATCAGAAGACTGTTAGGAAATCGGCCCACCTTCAGTATTAGCAAGAAATGGATTAGTGTTTGCTTCTCCAGTACTTGTACTACGCATGCCTGAATGACATTTAAGGGCAAAGGCAGTGGGACTGACTAAAACGGGACACAGTGTTTGAATCTATAATTAAACTGTTAATGACCTTTCCCATGTTTTAAAGTCCATCATTCTGCAGACTTGCTCTTTCATTAAGGCTGCTAGTAAATAACAATGCAGGGTGGTGGGATTCTGCACTTAGTCTGACCCCAACCCCAAATTCTTCTCATGCTGTACTACTGCCATGGTAACTTAGTATGACTTTGCCTTATCCCTTTGGAGTTGCACACAGCAAAGCAAACTGTAGCATAAGTCAACAATCAGCCATTGCCTGAATTCTTGACTTTTGTTCTCCATGTTTGAGTTCACAGTAAAGAACGGCGGTGTTTTAAATGCATGGCGCATGCTGTCGTCTTCTTAGCAAGGATTTATTTCTATGAGTTGTTTTAAATTGTGTTTATATGTACTGCAGACTAGAAGAAAATTAAATAATACATATAATGTAAAGCAACTTCATCAAGGTGTATTGGCACATAATAAAACTTACTCATTTTTAAATCACCTCAATATGTTTTAACAGTTCCAACCTAAGTTTTATTCGACTTTTTTATATGTAATTACTTTATTACACTTATAATGCTGTTTTGTTATCAAGACTGCAAGCAATGATGTTATTGTGTCTTTCTGCGGGACTTTTTGTTTCTGACAAGTATTTTAGTGTTGACACTGATACATTCTTAAAATAGGTAAACACATACTGACTAATGAAAATCTCCAAAGACCACAAGATGAAGGGAAAGGACTTGTAAGATCTAGTATATAATTTATTCTCACCTGGTATACTTTTAGATGCTGTAGTGTTAACTGAATGTAAAATGCATGAGGAACTAACTCACCAGGCACAACTTGGCAAAACTGTAGTCCCTGGGTTTTCCATAGGAAATCACAGCCAATACTTTTTCTAAGCATATTCTAGCAGGGAGCTCCTTCTTTTTGGGAGATTTCTCCTATCATCAAATTTCTCCAATCATTAAATTACTTTATATAAATTCTAGGGTGTACAGAGTGTAGGTGGTTACAAGCCTACAAAAACACCATCAATATATAGCTTACCCTCGCTGCTATGCTAATTATATATTTTGAACTACTTTGTTATACGTTTTACTGTCTTATTATAAATATTTTGTGGACTAATTTGTACTGTGTTGCTATTTTAATTTCTACCATGCTACTATGTATAAAGTTTTACATTTGCATTTCATAGTCCATCAAGTATATTCATTGAGTTTTTCTTCCCGGGTCTCCACTGAAAATGGGCTCTTCTTTGCCAGTGGACTATCCCGGTAAACAAATGCCAATAAATAAATAAGAAATAACACACGCACATTTTTCATTGTGATGATTTCCCGATGAGTTGTGTTCGTGAAGTTGGGTCCTCGATGAGCTGCAAGCGTGCGCGCGCACACACACACACACACACACACACACACACACACACACACACACACACACACAGTGACACACAAACACACCCACACACTCAACAGACACACACACACACACACACACACACACACACACACACACACACACACACACACACACTCGCTCATAAAATCTAAGCAGTAAGTACATTTCTGAAGCCCAGGAAGTGAGGTAGTCATACCTCTCAACCTCTTAGCACAGAAAATCTAGACAAAGCCTAAAATAATTGGTGGAGGGATAAAAGCTCAAAAATAGGGACAGATTTTAAATAATCTCTTATAAACTTAGCAAGTCAATAGAATAACAGGGTTTATATTTGTATGCATTTTCAGAAGGACATGAAGCCTGAAACTCAATTGTAAGTCATTATTTAGAGACTTCACAGTGATCTGACAAAAAACTACAAATTTTATGAGGAATAAACTAAAAACCTGAGGCAAAAAAATCTGGACACTGCAAAAATCTGAACAGTTAAGAGTTTGGGGGTAGTTTAGCTAGAATTTTTAACTGAGATGCCAGAATTAGTTAAGATTATTGTAGAGAGATATAAGCAAGAAGCAGGGAAGGCGATTTGTTTGGTTTTCCTTAGGTATCTGTGTTTATGAGACAGTTGACTGTTATATTTTAGTTTAGAAATACCTATAGTCTGTACTCTGAGGGTATGTATTAGTGAAGCAGAAACAGTGACACAATGCAATTTCTAGGATAAGAAAAACATTACAAAATGAAGTAAAATAAATGAAACAATTAAATACATCATTACAGGTAAGCAGCTTTACTAGGTGTTTGGCGTGTAATATTTGGGCTGCTGCTGGTTTCTTTTTGGCCTCTATTCTCTTTCAGAAGGAGTTACAGTATACAAAATTCAAGAGATGAGCATGAAGGGGTGGTTCAACGTTCGATGGGGTTCTAGGGAGTAGATTAAACTGCAAGGGCAAGAAGTAAGGAGATTTGAACTACAAGCTGCCTTATGTTGCTGAGTTTCCTTGCAATCATTAGGAAAGTGTATTAGCAAGAGGTAAAATAAGCTGTTTGGTCTGTTCCAGGGAGGGTGTTCAGTTTTGATGGACAACTGAATGTTGTTCTTTGAAAGAAAGAAATCTTATGTTCTATAGGCTCCACATATTTTAAGATGTAGCATGAACACTAGTTGTAGTGCGTATTGTGTTGTTATTGATATGTCTACCAGTGTATTTGCTTGTGTTTTCTTGCTCACTTTATGGCCAACCAATTCACTTACCTGACAAATAAAGAAAATAAATAAAAATAAATACATTTCTATATTTTGGAACTTGGGAGTGGTGGGTTTGGGATGATGTTTGCAAAGCAAAAACTGAACATTGCCTTCCACTCCGCAGTTTCTACTCACTAACATACAGGCTGTAGGACAGAATAAGGTGAAGCACAGTGTGCTATTGTAGGATGGAATGAGGTGATGCACAGAGTGCTATTGTAGGATGGAATGAGGTGATGCATAGAGTGCTATTGTAGGACGGAATGAGGTATCGTAGGACAGAATGAGATGATGCGTAGACTGCTATTGTTGGATGAAATGAGGTGATGCGCACAGTGCTATTGGAGGATGGAATGAGGTGATGTGCAGAGTGCTATTGGAGGACATAATGAGGTGATGCACAGAGTGCTATTGTAGGATGGAATGAGGTGATGCACAGAGTGCTATTGTAGAATGGAATGAGGTATTGTAGGATAGAATGAGATGACACGCAGAGTGCTATTGTAGGATAGAATGAGGTGATGCACACAGTTCTACTGGAGGATGGAATAAGGTGATGCACAAAGTGCTATTGTAGGATGGAATGAGGTGATGCACAGAGTGCTATTGTAGGATGGAATGAGGTGAAGCACAGAGTACTATTGTAGGATGGAATTAGGTGAAGCACAGAGTGCTACTGTAGGATGGAATGAGGTGATGGGCAGACTGCTATTGGATGATGGAATGAGGTGATGTGCAGAGTGCTATTGTAGGATGGAATCAGGTGATGTGCAGACTGCTATTGGAGGACAGAATGAGGTGATGCACAGAGTGCTATTGGAGGATGGAATGAGGTGAAGCACAGAGTACTATTGTAGGATGGAATTAGGTGAAGCACAGAGTGCTACTGTAGGATGGAATGAGGTGATGTGCAGAGTGCTATTGGATGATGGAATGAGGTGATGTGCAGAGTGCTATTGTAGGATGGAATCAGGTGATGTGCAGACTGCTATTGGAGGACAGAATGAGGTGATGCACAGAGTGCTATTGGAGGATGGAATGAGGTGATGCACAGAGTGCTATTGGAGGATAGAATGAGGTGATGCACAGAGTGCTACTGTAGGATGGAATGAGGTAATGCATAGAGCGCTATTGTAGGACGGAATAAGGTGAAGCACAGAGTGCTATTGTAGGATGGAATGAGGTAATGTGCAGAGTGCTATTGTAGGACGGAATGAGGTGATGCATAGAGTGCTATTGTAGGATGGAATGAGGTGATACACAGAGTGCTATTGTAGGATGAAATGAGGTGATGTGCACAGTGCTATTGGAGGATGGAATGAGGTGATGGGCAGAGTGCTATTGTAGGATGGAATGAGGTGATGTGCAGAGTGCTATTGGAGGACAGAATGAGGTGATGCACAGAGTGTTATTGTAGGTCGGAATGAGGTGATGCACAGAGTGCTATTGTAGGATGGAATGAGGTGATGAGCAGAGTGCTATTGGAGGACAGAATGAGGTGATGCATAGAGTGCTATTGTAGGATGGAATGAGGTGATGAGCAGAGTGCTATTGTAGAATGGAATGAGGTGATGCATAGAGTGCTATTGTAGGATGGAATGAGGTGATGCACAGAGTGCTATTGTAGCATGGAATGCGGTGATGCACAAAGTGCTATTGTAGGACAGAATGAGGTGATGTACAGAGTGCTATTGGAGGATGGAATGAGGTGATATGCACAGAGCTATTGTAGGATGGAATGAGGTGATATGCACAGAGCTATTGGAGAATGGAATGAGGTGATGCACAGAGTGCTATTGGGTAGAATATATGGCTACAGGTACTGAGACAGGGTGTTTCTAATGATGGATCTTATAAAGTTATGTGAAATGATGAATAAGTGAAAGGATTAAAACCAAGACAGGAATTGTCATATATTCACTAAAGTAAAGACTTAAATGCACATGTCAAATGAATTATAAAAAAAATATATATAGGTGGCTAATTACCACAATAGTGTTCAATTTTATTCATATATTTACAAATGTTAGTCAAAAGTGGTGTGATCAACAAATTCTTTTCAGACATAACACTGGATAGAGGCAAACATTTACAATATTTGTACATAGGCCAACTCCAGTGGTACAGAAAGATAAAGCTTTGGCTATGGTCCAAGTGCCCAGAGCTATGGTCCAAGTGCCCAGAGCTATGGCCCAAGTGCCTAAAGCTGAAGTTACAACTTGGGCATCTGTTGGAGCTGGCATGGAAGGATGAGCTAATTCTAAGATAAGGCGCAGCTGGCTGTGAATTGCCATGGTCCCTCAGAGGAGAAATGATGGTGACAAATGCTGTCTGACGGTGTGGGTACAGCTCACCAAGCAAGCTGTTGGGTGGTAACCGGTATTTGAATGGGTACATGGAAGTATGTACTTGAATGAGGAAGGCACAGTAGTCACTCCTCTCACTTGGGTCACAGGTCCCTTCATCCAGGGGAGGAGCTATGGCTATAAACATTTGAACTTGTTGCTAGAATGCCACTAAGTGCATAAACCACACTCATGGCTGCCTGGATGATGGCACCTCCAGATGGTGATCAACCCTGTGTTAGGGATGACCTGTAAGATGGAATAAATGGACCTTAACCTAACTAGAAGGCTTGATAAAAGGCAGGCATGGGAGGAAAGTATACAGCAAAAAAAATCTCTGTATTCTGCATACTGAATAAACCCATGTGACATCATAGTAAATTAAACCCATGTGACATCATAGTAAATATAATTCTTAAGATAGCCAGGCCCTTTGGTATTCTGGGGCTTGAACCCAGGGAACTCTTTATTCCATATGGCTGTCACTGCCACTAGACCAACAAGGAGTCCCCCAGACAAAGGTTCACATTTTCCTTTCCTGCTAAGTAGTTGATACAATACTAAGTTTATGAATTTTATTACAGTGAATGCTTCTATGGTTTTAAAATTATCTTCATGGTTTGAAAGGAGAAAACTTTCTTGGGTAACTAAAGTACCTAACTGTCCAGAGACTCCCTGTTTGTCTAGTATCAATGACAACTAAATAGACAAGGGTCATAGGTTTCCTTTCCTGTTGATACATCATTAGTTTCCTGGTTGTAATTGTATTGATTAGAAAAAGTTAACCTTGACCAAGCAATATTGTCAGTAAAATTTGTTCAACCACAAAATGATGCATCATGGTCTTTCTTTTGCTTTTGACAGATATCTACATTTTGTTTTTCCATACACAGTTTCTGTTTCTCAAACATCGTTATAAGGTTTTGGCTCTGCACTACAAAACAATGTTTTTTGTTAACAGTATAACTGAACACTAAGCTTGGAGTCTACAATCTAATGATCGGAGGTACTAAATTCAAATAGCCCCTCTACGCTCCGTGGTTGAAGGTACTAAACTCCAATAGTCCCTCTACGCTCCAGTGGTTAGAGGTTATAAACTCCAATAGCCCCTCTATGCTGCAGTGGTTGGAGCTACTAAACTCCTGTAGCCCCTCTATGCTCCAGTGGTTGGAGGCACTAAACTCCTAAAGCCTCCCTATGCTCCAGTGGTTGGAGGTATTAAACTCCTGTAGCCCCTTTACATTCCAGTGGTTGGAGGTACAAAAGTCCTATAGCCTCTTTACATTCCAGTGGTTGGAGGTACTAAAGTCCTATAGCCCCTTTACATTCCAGTGGTTGGAGGTACAAAAGTCCTATAGCCCCTTTACATAATTAAAAAAATTGCTCTTTCCATGGCACCCATTTAAGACATCAACTTACCTCCTGGGAGCTCAGTGTAGGCCAGTCCTCTCACAACATTGTACTACCACCCCATTTGACTGCCTCAGGAACAGATAAACATTCTTAAAATAGAAATATTTTTGCTTGGGTCTTTTAGTGTGAAACCCTCACAGTGGGGTACAGATGAGGAAGCTCCCTACAGCAAAGTTGATTTGATGGACTGTGAAACTTAGCGTAAGCCACAAAGATTTAACAAGTGGAAGATCGGTTGGAAATCAATAAATTGGGAGTGGAAAGGTCAACATTTGTAAGTCACTGTAAATCAAATGAACTCTATCTTTGTTACTTTTATTACAATGTACAGAATCTCTCCATCACTAATTTCACTCGTATCCCGTGTGAATTATCTTAGTTCGATGTGTCCTTAAACAACAGAAAATTATCCAAATGAGAGACTGTTGAATAGAGGGTCACTATCGCTTAAAATGTCCATGGGGTTCCAAATGTAGCAGTTTATTTTTACTGACCTTAGCAACTGTTAAATTTACAGGTCCCACCACTAGAAGTCTGAAAATGTATAATTTAGGACAAGAAGATATTTTGTCCTGTTTACTGGAAGGTATAAACCAGTGTTGACTTCTGGACATAAGACCACTGAATACACTGTTTTGATAGATGCAGTACACACTGACCAATATATTTTCTGTATTTGTCTAGCATAATACACAGTCATGTACCACAGGTTCATAGGCAAGTACTAGCCTAGCTACCCTTGTGGGCCATTTTAAGCCTAGTCAGCTTCCCTATTTGTGCTTGAAATAACATATTCTGTTTGGTTATAGATTGGGCTTACCCATCCCATAGTTGATAATTAAATATTACTCGTAATAAGAATAAGTGGGTCTTACCATAGATAATTTGAGGGGACCCCCTGCATGCATGACATAAAGCATTTAGGAGCTGCCTCTGTTTATTAGTATTACAGGGGCAGTCGTGGGGTAGATTTTCTGTTTCCCATCAATAGATCTAAGTTGTGCTTGAATATGGAAAGGGGTGAACTTTTTTTTTTATGGATGGGAAGTCTGTTCCACAGCAACAGTATCCTCTGAGCGATATACCTTTCCCTCCAAACCATTCTGTTGATGTTGCAGAAGATGCTTAGATCCCTAGACAAAGTATTTCTGATGCCATTTAACTTGTTGATGTGCAGTAAATCCATCAGTACTGGGTTGGAGGATGCCTTGTATGCCAGACACAGGTCACCTGTTAGCAGTCTATAGGATACTGAATGTAGTTACAGGGTTTTGAGCCAGTCTATGTAAGGCATGTTGTTTAGCCGTTATATACTTTTAGTAAGGTATCTCTGGGGGCTTTCCAGTTGTTGCATGTGCCTGGAGAGATGCATGCCAAATGAGGCGTTCGACTGGCCTAATGAGGGCTGAGTAAAGGGGGATAATGATATATCTGTAGATCTAGAAACAATCAGTTTGTTTATAAGCTGCACAATGGAGAAGGGCTTTCTTACAACAGTGGACACATGTTGATCAAAACTTAGGTCACTGCCCACACAGTTTCCTAAATCCCGAACAACTGGGTCAATGGTTGGGGACATATTATCAATGTGGTAATTTCTTTGGGTAGATAACTTCCCAAAGAACATAAACTCAATTAACTGTCCTGTCCCTGGAGACCAAACTTCCCTTTCACTAATCCTGTTGTCTTTACTACACCTAAATGGGATTCATAGGCTATATCAGACATGTCTCTGCAATGTGGCTGCAATTATCTATCTACTGTTTTCCATAATTATCTCTAATGAATGGAATACAACTTTTGGGATTGTCTAACCGTTTTATGAGTCAATTATCTTTCATAGAAAACTGTTCAAATTTCTGCAATATCCTTTGTTTCTCAGTTTCTTCTTTAATAATTATTTCTCTAGGATCTGCATATACTGGGAGCATGTTATAAAATCCTCTTTACATTTCCATATTTTTCTCCCTCTCCTTCAGAAACTTTAGACTTCTGCAAATGTAATCTAAACAGTCATTTTCATCTTTTTTGTATTTAAGTGTGTAATTATATGGTGACAACTCAGTCCATCTTTCAATATGTACTTGGGGTTTGACACTGAGGTGTTAAAATAATGTCTAGCAGCTAATGATCAGACAGCAAATTAATAAAGAAAATTCTACAAAATCTATATAAATATAAATATAAAAATACTCACTGTACCAAACAATAGAAACAGACACTTATAAATTTGAGAGGATATTTTTTCTACATGGGTAAGACAGCTGTGAGTGTAAACTGTGATTTTGTTTTCATATCCTTGCTTTTCACTTAATATAGCTCCCAGTTTCATTGGATTATCATATGTTTCTAAAGCAGTACTTCATTTTGGAAAAAATGTACCATGACAGTATTATAACGTAGACCATCCTTTCATTTTTCAAATGCAGATTTTTGTCCATTTATCAATTCATATGAAGCATCATTTCCATAACTGTTCTCTTTCATGATGCTATTGTGCTAAACACTATGATAAATCATGAAATAAACATTTTCACTAAACTCTTTACTTCATATGGATTAAGTCTATTCCAGAGAATTAAGATTCCCTGGCATATGTACCTCTACCCACAAATACGACATGTTGGGGGTACAGATATGTATCTCAGATTATCCCCTTTTTCTGGAATAGCTTCCCCATCCATGTAAAACAGCCCTTCCCTAACCCTATTCAAGCACAGCCTGGACCAGTGAATGAAAAATCAGAAACTCACCCCTAGTCTAACATCTATGTCTCTGATGAACACTAGCAGCCATTAAATCATGCCCTTACTAACATGCACCCCTTAAAATAACCTTTAAGGTGCAATAACTCATGGAATACATGTAGGTTGCATGGTTAGCCTTATAAAGACCCCAGTGGTTGTTAGCCGAATATGTCTCTATGTAAAGTAGTGTGCAGTGCCTCAGCTTTGCTTTTGTCAGGTGACATCTGTTTTGATAAAATATCAAATCACAAAACTTCAATGCCTATTTTCATTTATTTCACATTTGCTCTTGTTTATTGTCAAGCCATTTTGAATCAATGTTTCCAAGATCTGTTTAGTGTTTCAGCACAGACATATATTACTGTCTAATCACTGTGGTTTTTGCTAAATGGAATATCTTGCATTATTACTTGGTGTATCATAGTTTTAAATAGTTTTGTCATACAACATACATCAAACACAAGTTCCTTAATACTTCTCATGTCTTTATGTGTGGAGACTGCTGCTGTTTCAACTCTCTGGATGTAACTCAAACGATATCTAGATTTCAAATCTAGCTTATTAAATACTCTTGGAACATCGAATTCCACAGTGATATCATCTACCATGAGTATTAAGTAACTCTGTGTTTGAACTACTTTATATGAATTTTATATATCTATGTCTATGCAAACTTCACTCAGCTGCTTTGGCTTTAAAGGCATCACTACAGGTAATACCTGTGAAGTTGGACCTGTACTTTTTCAGTAATGTTTACTTCTTGTTCTGCTATCTGTCATAAACATCATGACAACCTTCAGTCTGGCTATGCTCTTGGTTTTATAGACCAGTCTATATCTAAGTTTACCTTGAAGTGTTTAAAATTTTCCTTTATCTCAGAATACAGCTTGGTATTCATTCAGTAAGTTGTTTATTCTTCAACTGCGTTTGTATGAATTTCCCTTAATATCTGAATGACAGTAAGGTATTTCACTATTGTGCAAGACTCATAAATAATGGGCTAGTCTTTTATAAACATGAAATTGTGTTACAGTGCCAGCACTAGTTGTTCTAATTTCTGATGTGATATTTCAAACTATAGGTGGAGCATTTATGTAATAAGCAAATACAATGTTAACCAGAGATGTAACATAACTTTAGATACATTTAGTTGTAAATGTGTAGAATCACTTTGTTGACAGATTCATCTGAATCAATAACCATGTATGTGTCAAAGTTCAGTAACCTTACTTTTACTTATGACTTACTATATATACCATATTCATGTACCACATATACTGACCAACCACTGCTTTCAGCTGCAACACCTGTACTTTGTGCATTTTGTTTTAACTCTCTTTAATCGACAGTTTATGTTTTAAGCTTCTTCTTATATTTATGTTTTGTGCTACACATTGTGGCTGACATTGTTTTTTAAATGTCATCCTTACTCCACACAGCCATGCAAAATGATTTATGTGATTTAACTTACCATATTCTTTGCACATATCTCTCTTTGCTGAGTATGTGTTATTACATGGATGTGGCCACTAACAATCCCTCGGATTCAATAATGAGTACACTAACTGTACAACCATTCTGAGTAAACAGACAACACAGACATAACTCACAGCTTCTTCCTCCTAATTTTAGTTTTCCTACTGATATTCTTGCAGTTTTAAATATTGACAGGGATTCATAAAGGTTAGCACAAAGTTTAGACTGCATGTACACTTAGTGTAATCCTTCTGAGTGAATACAAAGCACAAAAAACGTGATAAGAATTTCCTTGAATACATATTGTGTATGCTTAGAGCAGGCTTTGTTGAATCTGGCCCTATTATGATTATGGTTGTTTTATTTTCACTACAGAATACATGTTTAATTACTGCATCTTAATGCTGTAGAAGAGGGGGGAGGCATGCCCGAAGGCAGGTAAATGCTAGGACTGTGATAGTGAGGATTGGAACTTTGAATGTTGGTAGTATGACTGGTATAGGGAGGGAGCTAGCTGATATGATGGACCAAAGGAAGGTTGGTATATTGTGTGTGCAAGAGACCAGATGGAAGGGGAGGAAGGCTAGGTGTGTCGGAGGTGGTTTCAAATTGTTTTATCATGGTGTGGATGGGAGGAGAAATGGCATAGGCATTATCCTGAAGGAACAGTATGCTAAGTGTGTTTTGGAGGTGAAAAGAGTGTCGGATAGAGTGATGTTTATGAAGCTGGAAATTGATGGTGTAATGATGAATGTTGTTAGTGCATATGCTCCACAAGTTGGGTGTGCGATGGATGAGAAAGAAAAATTTTGGAGTGAGTTGGATGAAGTGGTGATGACTGTACCCAAGGGTGAGAGACTGGTGATTGGAGCAGATTTCAATGGGCATGTTGGTGAAGGGAACAGAGAGGATGAGGAAGTGATGGGTAGGTATGCTGTTAAGCAAAGGAATGCAGAAGGTCAGATGATTGTGGATTTTGTGAAAAGGATGGACATGGCTGTGGTGAATACGTATTTTAACAAGAGAGAGGAGCATAGGGTGACATACAAGAGTGGAGGAAGATGCACACAGGTGGATTATATCTTATGTAGAAGGGCCAGTCTGAAGGAGATTGGGGACTGTAAAGTGGTGGCAGGGGAAAGTGTACTTAGGCAGCATAGAATGGTGGTTTGTAGGATGACATTGGTGATCAAGAAGAGGAGGATGAGTGTGAGGGTAGCACCAAGGATCAAATGGTGGAAATTGAAAAAGGGTAATTGTGAGGTGATGTTCAGGGAAGAGTTAAGACAGGCACTGGGTGGCAGTGAAGAGTTACCGAATAGCTGGGTAACTACAGCAGAGCTAGTAAGAGAGATGGCTAGAAAGGTGCTTGGTGTGACATCTGGAAAGAGGAAGGAGGACAAGGAGACCTGGTGGTGGAATGAAGATGTACAGGAGAGTATACAAAGAAAGAGGTTGGTGAAGAAGAAGTGGGATTGTCAAAGAGATAAAGAAAGTCGACAAGAGTATAAGGAGATGAGGTACATGGCAAAGAGAGAGGTGGCGAAGGCTAAGGATAAGGTGTATGAAGAGTTGTATAAAAGGTTGGACACTAAGGAGGGAGAAAAAGACCTGTACCGATTGGCTAGGCAGAGGGACCGAGCCAGTAAAGATGTGCAGCAAGTAAAGGTGATAACGGATAATGAGGGAAACTTACTCACAAGCGAGGAGAGTGTGTTGAGCAGATGGAAAGAGTACTTTGAGGGGTTGATGAATGAAGAGAATGAGAGGGACAGAAGGTTGGATGATGTGCGGATAGTGAATCATGAAGTGCAGTGGATTAGCAAGGAGGAAGTAAGGATAGCTATGAAGAAGATGAAGAACGGAAAGGCTGTTGGTCCAGATGACCTACCTGTAGAAGCATTGAGGTGTTTAGGTGAAATGGCAGTGGAGTTTTTAACTAGATTGTTTAATGAAATCTTGGAAAGTGAGAGGATGCCTGAGGAATGGAGAAAAAGTGTTTTGGTACCGATTTTTAAGAATAAGGGTGATGTGCAGAGCTGTAGTAACTACAGAGGGATTAAACTGATCAGTCACAGCATGAAGTTATGGGAAAGAGTAGTGGAAGCTAGGTTAAGAAAGGAGGTGATGATTAGTGATCAGCAGTATGGTTTCATGCCAGGAAAGAGCACTACAGATGCAATGTTTGTTCTGAGAGTGTTGACGGAGAAGTACAGAGAAGGTTAGAAGGAGTTGCATTGTATCTCTGTAGATTTAGAGAAAGCATATGACAGGGTGCCTAGAGAGGAGTTGTGGTATTGTATGAGGAAGTTGGGAGTGGCAGAGAAGTATGTAAGAGTGGTGCAGGATATGTACGAGGGTAGTGTGACAGCGGTGAGGTCTGCGGTGGGAGTGACGGATGCGTTTAAGGTGGAGGTGGGATTACATCAAGGATCAGCTCTGAGCCCTTTCTTATTTGCAATGGTGATGGGCAGGTTGACAGACGAGATCAGGCAGGTGTCCCCGTGGACTATGATGTTTGCAGATGACATTGTGATCTGTAGTGAGAGTAGGGAACAGGTGGAGGAGACCCTGGAGAGGCGGAGATATGCTCTAGAGAGAAGAGGAATGAAGGTCAGCAGGACTAAGACAGAATATATGTGTGTGAATGAGAGGGAGGATAGAGGAATGGTGAGGATGCAGGAAGTAGAGTTGGTGAAGGTGGATGAGTTTAAGTACTTGGGATCAACAGTTCAGAGTAATGGTGAGTGTGGAAGAGAGGTGAAGAAGAGAGTACAGGCAGGATGGAGTGGGTGGAGAAGAGTGTCAGGAGTGATTTGTGACAGACGAGTACCAGTAAGAGGGAAAGGGAAGGTCTACAAGAGGGTAGTGAGACCAGCTATGTTATATGGGTTGGAGACAGTGGCATTGACAAAAAGGCAGGAGTCAGAGCTTGATGTGGCAGAGTTGAAGATGTTAAGATTTGCACTGGGTGTGACGAGGATGGACAGGATTAGGAATAAGTATATTAGAGGGTCAGCCCAGGTTGGAAGGTTTGGAGACAAAGCCAGAGAGGCAAGATTACGTTGGTTTGGACATGTGCTGAGGAGGGATGCAGAGTACATTGGGAAAAAGATGCTAAGGATGAAGCTGTCAGGTAACAGGAAAAGAGGAAGGCCTAAGATAAGGTTTATGGATGTGGTGAGAAAGGACATCCAGGTGGTTGGTGTGACAGAGCAAGATGCAGAGGACAGGAAGAAATGGAAACAGTTGATCTGCTGTGGTGACCCCTAACGGGAACAGCCGAAAGAAAAAGAAGATATGGGTGAGAAGGAAAGTGAGACTATAGATGAGAAACTAGTAAAGGAAGTTAAGGAATGAAATGAGAAGGGAAATAATCATCAGGTCCGAAAGAACCGGAAATGAGAAGGGAAATAATCAGCAGGTCTGAAAGAACCAGAAATGAGAAGGGAAATAATCAGCAGGTCTGAAAGAACCAGAAATGAGAAGGGAAATAATCAGCAGGTCTGAAAGAACCGGAAATGAGAAGGGAAATAATCAGCAGGTCTGAAAGAACCAGAAATGAGAAGGGAAATAATCAGCAGGTCTGAAAGAACCGGAAATGAGACGGGAAATAATCAGCAGGTCCAAAAGAACCGGAAATGAGAAGGGAAATAATCAGCAGGTCTGAAAGAACCAGAAATGAGAAGGGAAATAATCAGCAGGTCTGAAAGAACTGGAAATGAGAAGGGAAATAATCAGCAGGTCCATAAGAAACAGAAATGAGAAGGGAAATAATCAGCAGGTCTGAAAGAACCAGAAATGAGAAGGGAAATAATCAGCAGGTCTGAAAGAACCGGAAATGAGAAGGGGAAATAATCAGCAGGTCTGAAAGAACCAGAAATGAGAAGGGAAATAATCAGCAGGTCTGAAAGAACCGGAAATGAGAAGGGAAATAATCAGCAGGTCTGAAAGAACCGGAAATGAGAAGGGAAATAATCAACAGGTCCGAAAGAACCGGAAATGAGAAGGGAAATAATCAGCTGGTCTGAAAGAACCAGAAATGAGAAGGGAAATAATCAGCAGGTCCGAAAGAACCAGAAATGAGAAGGGAAATAATCAGCAGGTCTGAAAGAACTGGAAATGAGAAGAAAAATAATCATCAGGTCCGAAAGAACTGGAAATGAGAAGGGAAATAATCAGCAGGTCCGAAAGAACCGGAAATGTGAAGGGAAATAATCAGCAGGTCCGAAAGAACCGGAAATGAGAAGAGAAATAATCAGCAGGTCTGAAAGAACCGGAAATGAGAAGGGAAATAATCAGCAGGTCTGAAAGAACCGGAAATGAGAAGGGAAGTAATCAGCAGGTCTGAAAGAACCAGAAATGAGAAGGGAAATAATCAGCAGGTCTGAAAGAACCAGAAATGAGAAGGGGAAATAATCAGCAGGTCTGAAAGAACCGGAAATGTGAAGGGAAATAATCAGCAGGTCCGAAAGAACCGGAAATGTGAAGGGAAATAATCAGCAGGTCCGAAAGAACCGGAAATGTGAAGGGAAATAATCAGCAGGTCCGAAAGAACCGGAAATGAGAAGAGAAATAATCAGCAGGTCTGAAAGAACCGGAAATGAGAAGGGAAATAATCAGCAGGTCTGAAAGAACCGGAAATGAGAAGGGAAGTAATCAGCAGGTCTGAAAGAACCAGAAATGAGAAGGGAAATAATCAGCAGGTCTGAAAGAACCGGAAATGAGAGGGGAAATAATCAGCAGGTCTGAAAGAACCGGAAATGAGAAGGGAAATAATCAGCAGGTCTGAAAGAACCGAAAATGAGAGGGGAAATAATCAGCAGGTCTGAAAAAACCGAAAATGAGAGGGGAAATAATCAGCAGGTCCGAAAGAACCGGAAATGAGAAGGGAAATAATCAACAGGTCCGAAAGAACCGGAAATGAGAAGGGAAATAATCAGCAGGTCTGAAAGGATTGGAAATGAGAAGGGAAATAATCAGCAGGTCTGAAAGAACCGGAAATGAGAAGGGAAATAATCAGCAGGTCCGAAAGAACCGGAAATGAGAAGGGAAATAATCAGTAGGTCTGAAAGAACCGGAAATGAGAAGGGAAATAATCAGCAGGTCTGAAAGATCCAGAAATGAGTAGGGAAATAATCAGCAGGTCTGAAAGAACCGGAAATGAGAAGGGAAATAATCAGCAGGTCTGAAAGAACCTGAAATGAGAAGGAAATAATCAGCAGGTCTGAAAGGATTGGAAATGAGAAGGGAAATAATCAGCAGGTCTGAAAGAACCGGAAATGAGAAGGGAAATAATCAGCAGGTCCGAAAGAACCGGAAATGAGAAGGGAAATAATCAGTAGGTCTGAAAGAACCGGAAATGAGAAGGGAAATAATCAGCAGGTCTGAAAGATCCAGAAATGAGTAGGGAAATAATCAGCAGGTCTGAAAGAACCGGAAATGAGAAGGGAAATAATCAGCAGGTCTGAAAGAACCTGAAATGAGAAGGGAAATAATCAGCAGGTCTGAAAGAACTGGAAATGAGAAGGGAAATAATCAGCAGGTCCGAAAGAACCGAAAATGAGAGGGGAAATAATCAGCAGGTCTGAAAGATCCAGAAATGAGAAGGGAAATAATCAGCAGGTCTGAAAGAACCAGAAATGAGAAGGGAAATAATCAGCAGGTCTGAAAGAACCAGAAATGAGAAGGGAAATAATCAGCAGGTCTGAAAGAACCTGAAATGAGAAGGGAAATAATCAGCAGGTCTGAAAGGATTGGAAATGAGAAGGGAAATAATCAGCAGGTCTGAAAGAACCGAAAATGAGAGGGGAAATAATCAGCAGGTCTGAAAGAACCGAAAATGAGAGGGGAAATAATCAGCAGGTCCGAAAGAACCGGAAATGAGAAGGGAAATAATCAACAGGTCCGAAAGAACCGGAAATGAGAAGGGAAATAATCAGCAGGTCTGAAAGGATTGGAAATGAGAAGGGAAATAATCAGCAGGTCTGAAAGAACCGGAAATGAGAAGGGAAATAATCAGCAGGTCCGAAAGAACCGGAAATGAGAAGGGAAATAATCAGTAGGTCTGAAAGAACCGGAAATGAGAAGGGAAATAATCAGCAGGTCTGAAAGATCCAGAAATGAGTAGGGAAATAATCAGCAGGTCTGAAAGAACCGGAAATGAGAAGGGAAATAATCAGCAGGTCTGAAAGAACCTGAAATGAGAAGGGAAATAATCAGCAGGTCTGAAAGAATTGGAAATGAGAAGGGAAATAATCAGCAGGTCCGAAAGAACCGAAAATGAGAGGGGAAATAATCAGCAGGTCTGAAAGATCCAGAAATGAGAAGGGAAATAATCAGCAGGTCTGAAAGAACCAGAAATGAGAAGGGAAATAATCAGCAGGTCTGAAAGAACCAGAAATGAGAAGGGAAATAATCAGCAGGTCCGAAAGAACCGGAAATGAGAAGGGAAATAATCAACAGGTCCGAAAGAACCGGAAATGAGAAGGGAAATAATCAGCAGGTCTGAAAGAACCAGAAATGAGAAGGGAAATCATCAGCAGGTCTGAGAGAACCAGAAATGAGAAGGGAAATAATCAGCAGGTCTGAAAGAACCAGAAATGAGAAGGGAAATAATCAGCAGGTCTGAAAGAACCGGAAATGAGAAGGGGAAATAATCAGCAGGTCCGAAAGAACCGGAAATGAGAAGGGAAATAATCAGCAGGTCTGAAAGAATCTGAAATGAGAAGGGAAATAATCAGCAGGTCTGAAAGAACCGGAAATGAGAAGGGAAATAATCAGCAGGTCTGAAAGAACCAGAAATGAGTAGGGAAATAATCAGCAGGTTCGAAAGAACCGGAAATGAGAAGGGAAATAATCAGCAGGTCCGAAAGAACCAGAAATGAGAAGGGAAATAATCAGCAGGTCTGAAAGAACCGGAAATGAGAAGGGAAATAATCAGCAGGTCTGAAAGAACTGGAAATGAGAAGGGAAATAATCAGCAGGTCCATAAGAAACAGAAATGAGAAGGGAAATAATCAGCAGGTCTGAAAGAACCAGAAATGAGAAGGGAAATAATCAGCAGGTCTGAAAGAACCGGAAATGAGAAGGGGAAATAATCAGCAGGTCTGAAAGAACCAGAAATGAGAAGGGAAATAATCAGCAGGTCTGAAAGAACCGGAAATGAGAAGGGAAATAATCAGCAGGTCTTAAAGAACCGGAAATGAGAAGGGAAATAATCAACAGGTCCGAAAGAACCGGAAATGAGAAGGGAAATAATCAGCTGGTCTGAAAGAACCAGAAATGAGAAGGGAAATAATCAGCAGGTCCGAAAGAACCAGAAATGAGAAGGGAAATAATCAGCAGGTCTGAAAGAACTGGAAATGAGAAGAAAAATAATCATCAGGTCCGAAAGAACTGGAAATGAGAAGGGAAATAATCAGCAGGTCCGAAAGAACCGGAAATGTGAAGGGAAATAATCAGCAGGTCCGAAAGAACCGGAAATGAGAAGAGAAATAATCAGCAGGTCTGAAAGAACCGGAAATGAGAAGGGAATAATCAGCAGGTCTGAAAGAACCGGAAATGAGAAGGGAAGTAATCAGCAGGTCTGAAAGAACCAGAAATGAGAAGGGAAATAATCAGCAGGTCTGAAAGAACCAGAAATGAGAAGGGAAATAATCAGCAGGTCTGAAAGAACCGGAAATGTGAAGGGAAATAATCAGCAGGTCCGAAAGAACCGGAAATGTGAAGGGAAATAATCAGCAGGTCCGAAAGAACCGGAAATGTGAAGGGAAATAATCAGCAGGTCCGAAAGAACCGGAAATGAGAAGAGAAATAATCAGCAGGTCTGAAAGAACCGGAAATGAGAAGGGAAATAATCAGCAGGTCTGAAAGAACCGGAAATGAGAAGGGAAGTAATCAGCAGGTCTGAAAGAACCAGAAATGAGAAGGGAAATAATCAGCAGGTCTGAAAGAACCGGAAATGAGAGGGGAAATAATCAGCAGGTCTGAAAGAACCGGAAATGAGAAGGGAAATAATCAGCAGGTCTGAAAGAACCGAAAATGAGAGGGGAAATAATCAGCAGGTCTGAAAAAACCGAAAATGAGAGGGGAAATAATCAGCAGGTCCGAAAGAACCGGAAATGAGAAGGGAAATAATCAACAGGTCCGAAAGAACCGGAAATGAGAAGGGAAATAATCAGCAGGTCTGAAAGGATTGGAAATGAGAAGGGAAATAATCAGCAGGTCTGAAAGAACCGGAAATGAGAAGGGAAATAATCAGCAGGTCCGAAAGAACCGGAAATGAGAAGGGAAATAATCAGTAGGTCTGAAAGAACCGGAAATGAGAAGGGAAATAATCAGCTGGTCTGAAAGATCCAGAAATGAGTAGGGAAATAATCAGCAGGTCTGAAAGAACCGGAAATGAGAAGGGAAATAATCAGCAGGTCTGAAAGAACCTGAAATGAGAAGGGAAATAATCAGCAGGTCTGAAAGGATTGGAAATGAGAAGGGAAATAATCAGCAGGTCTGAAAGAACCGGAAATGAGAAGGGAAATAATCAGCAGGTCCGAAAGAACCGGAAATGAGAAGGGAAATAATCAGTAGGTCTGAAAGAACCGGAAATGAGAAGGGAAATAATCAGCAGGTCTGAAAGATCCAGAAATGAGTAGGGAAATAATCAGCAGGTCTGAAAGAACCGGAAATGAGAAGGGAAATAATCAGCAGGTCTGAAAGAACCTGTAATGAGAAGGGAAATAATCAGCAGGTCTGAAAGAACTGGAAATGAGAAGGGAAATAATCAGCAGGTCCGAAAGAACCGAAAATGAGAGGGGAAATAATCAGCAGGTCTGAAAGATCCAGAAATGAGAAGGGAAATAATCAGCAGGTCTGAAAGAACCAGAAATGAGAAGGGAAATAATCAGCAGGTCTGAAAGAACCAGAAATGAGAAGGGAAATAATCAGCAGGTCTGAAAGAACCTGAAATGAGAAGGGAAATAATCAGCAGGTCTGAAAGGATTGGAAATGAGAAGGGAAATAATCAGCAGGTCTGAAAGAACCAGAAATGAGAGGGGAAATAATCAGCAGGTCTGAAAGAACCGAAAATGAGAGGAAATAATCAGCAGGTCCGAAAGAACCGGAAATGAGAAGGGAAATAATCAACAGGTCCGAAAGAACCGGAAATGAGAAGGGAAATAATCAGCAGGTCTGAAAGGATTGGAAATGAGAAGGAAATAATCAGCAGGTCTGAAAGAACCGGAAATGAGAAGGAAATAATCAGCAGGTCCGAAAGAACCGGAAATGAGAAGGAAATAATCAGTAGGTCTGAAAGAACCGGAAATGAGAAGGAAATAATCAGCAGGTCTGAAAGATCCAGAAATGAGTAGGAAATAATCAGCAGGTCTGAAAGAACCGAAATGAGAAGGAAATAATCAGCAGGTCTGAAAGAACCTGAAATGAGAAGGGAAATAATCAGCAGGTCTGAAAGAATTGGAAATGAGAAGGGAAATAATCAGCAGGTCCGAAAGAACCGAAAATGAGAGGGGAAATAATCAGCAGGTCTGAAAGATCCAGAAATGAGAAGGGAAATAATCAGCAGGTCTGAAAGAACCAGAAATGAGAAGGGAAATAATCAGCAGGTCTGAA